>NW_014557229.1:89640-199315 GCF_001313825.1 Dinoponera quadriceps | reverse complement strand
AGCGATTCCTCCGTATATACTTGGCGGTTTAACGGATAATCCCACTTCTAATATTTGTGGGCCTATTTTTACTAAAAGTAGGAATCCCACTTTAATATATAAACTCACAATATACTTTTTGTGTTAGCACAAATAAAACTTTATTTGTCATCATTAACCGCTTATATGTGTCTATGACAACCGTTGTTTATTATTTTTTTCTCTTCTTTTTTTTTTTTATCGCACGGCCTTCTCGTAGGCAAGCGGCTATGTTGGTCGATAACCTAGGACGCCTGTATTGGCATTGGAACAGTATTGACAATGAGGCCCACACGTGTCACACACCAATTGTAGACCGGACGATTCACGACTGAATCCGAATGTCCGCGCGACGCATGTTGTCCCAACGTTTTCGAAATGATCGTTAACGTTCATCATTGATGCGTTCGCGATTGTTCTCATGGATAGAAGGATACTCGAAGACTGTCGTTCTTTTATGAGCAGCAGTAACAATGTGAAACGAGTGTCACGTGAGATTTAACACTCTTCGATAGAAACACTGAGAGAAATTATAGTTATTTCCATCCTTCACCCTTTTTATGGTTTTAACCATAAAACTAGTAGTGGCAATATGCGTGTAAAGTTTTATTATCACTCGGTAAAAAATGTATTAACGATCTAAAATTTTGCGTTTCTCTTTAATATGAGGAGTGAGTTAAAAAGTATACGAATATAATTGCCAATATACATATGTTGACAAGGTGAATATGTTAATTTAATATTATATTTGTATGTTAACATTAAATTTGTGCAATTTTTAACACATTCCTCATGTTAAAGTAACACGAACTTTTAGTAGATAGATAGTTTTTACACCAAATTTTTACTCTACCGAAACTGTATGGTATTACCAATATTATAGAAAAATTTCCATCGGATAAACCGATTAAATGATGTATCCGATTGTTATTCTTATTGTCCGATCATGGATGACTTTATCCGATGAACTTATTGATGAAACCCAATCGGAAAATTAGTCGCCCTTTGTACATCCGTTATAATCTTCATCGAATGAAGGGCACGACTCGAACGAAGTGACGAAATGATCGAACATTGCTTAGATACATCTGTTTATTATATTTTAATCGAATTATCCGATCAGATGTGATCGGATACTTTTCTGCGCTAGAAAAATGATTCTCCCGACTACGATTCTTTCGTTATTCCCAATTACAGACACAAATACCAAATCCTCTCTTCTCACTGTAAAACCGAGTTAGCAGTAACAGATAAATTCTCCGCTAATGGCCCCCCCCCCACTTACATCACTTTTGAGAGGACTCAGGGTAATCGCCGTCAAATACAGCCAGTAATCCGATCATGACGTAGACATGACGCTCGAATCGAGATTAGGTCGCCGATTTTGTCCGGTGCGCGCCGACGCGTTGAAAGCGAAAGTGCCTGCAAAGGGCATCCTGTTCTACCTGTATTTACGCCCACCGAGCGCGTTGGCCGGGATCGTTTCGCGAAGTGTATCGGCCCGCGAGCTTTCCTCGCGGCCACCGGCCGGCGAACCCGCGGCTTCGCGACGATCGTCCGGAACGATTGTCTCGGGATTTATAGCCGCGCGCACATCGCGGGTACACGTTGGCGTGCGTTATCCTGCGCCGCTCCTTCAAAAAAAAAACGAAAAAACAAACAAATCACCTCGACACTGCGAGAGAGCGTACTGGAGATGCGGGCGCTCCTCGAAGAGGAATTCGATCCTCACCCCTGCTTTCTCCAGGTTCTTCCGGTTTCCCCGCTCGAAAGCTCGCGGGTTTCTTCGCCATTATCCCGATATCGGGCGGGGACCGCACAGAGAAGCCGGGGCTTTCCTCGATCGGTGTAATCGAGGCGGGTCCGCTCGGCCGGGATGATCGGATCGTTCAATTATCGATATATTTCCCCGAGGCTATGCGCAGGTGAAAAAGGCGGGCCGGCGGCTTTTTGTCGCGTCCGATTCACCGCGGGAAACGTCGCGTTTCGCTGTTCGCAGGTCGAGTGCGAGACGGATGATAAATAATACCTGTCGGTCGGGGCACGGGGACGACGACGACAAGTAGTCAAGTGGAAGTAATTGAAAGGGAACGGTTCGGATGCTATATTCCGTGCCGATTTATTTCCTTTCACCGCGGCGACTCGCCGCGAGTTTTCTCGCGGCTGGTATGACGTCGTTAAGTCGCGCTGCACTCTCGGGGTTCGTTCTCGTCTCGTAGCTCATAGCTCGCCGGTGGTATGCCGATCATGTGCCGATCGGACCACCGTGGTAGCCCCTCTCGGTGTGCTCGCCTCTCGGTTCGATACGGGCCTCGCCGAGCACGTTCCACGCCATTGTTCGCCTTCGCAATGGCGACTGTGTTTCCGGTTCGGGTAATCTCTCATTACGGCCATAACGCGCTCGTCACGATAATCGCCCGCCGCTGCAACCGTGCGGCTCTGGAAGAGGAAGAAACGGAAGGGAGGGAGACCGGGAGGAGGCAAGGCGTCGGTTATCGCGGCTTTTCCGCGAAACGGAGACCGATAAATGTACCGTTTCTTCGGGACGATACTTCGTCCGCGTAAAGAGAAGATTCCGAGCGCAGTGACGTATGCGCTCGCGCATTTGTCCACGAGCAACGGTCTCCCGAAGGAAGCAACCAAATTGGAAAAGTCTTCACTTTCCACGAGTTCGTGCTGGATGAAAAGATTCACGATGGAGAATCTCAGGAGGGGGTCGTGAATCTCATCCCTCTATCGTTAACTCGTGAAAAGTCGATGTATATTTGCCAATCTGGGAGCATTTGGAAGTGCTCACTTTGCATCTCCACATTTCCGCTCTGAGGAAAAGTTACGTGATCATTAGCAGAAAAAATCTTTGAGGATACGTCGGAGATGACCAAATAGGATCTGTTTATTCCTTTGAAGCATCACACTTCTAATCGAAACCTACCGTAGATTTTCCAACTGGAATCCGTCATTATTTCGGAAAGCCGATCCCCCGAGAATTCCGCAGAAATTTTCCACACGGATGTCTCCTGCGGTATCCCCGGGTAAGAAAGAGCCGTCGCGCGCCGTCGGAAGAAGTTCACTTTTCACGGGGGGTGCATTGTGTGAAAATGCGCGCAACCTCGTGCGCGTGCACCGCCGAAGAAGCGCCAGGCGCGCGACGCGGGAGCATCGAGCCGCGCGGCGAGTCGTCGACCTCTTTCCCCGTGGGAACGTTAATACCGCCGCCGCGCGCGCGGTGGATCATGGCAATCGGTTATCAAGCGTACGCGCTCCGTTTCTCTGTCCGTGCGGAAAGAAACCGATGCATATACTTAGGAGAGCGCGTCGCGACCGCGTCTATCCGCCGGCGCTGAATAGCTCAAGGCGGCCCGGCCGGCCGGCGTCAGCGGGGCTTGAACGACGAGAGAGAGAGAGCCCTTCTCCAGCTGGCCGGCGTATCATACTACGTAAGACCGCGTGGAACCAACATCGCGAAACCGCATACAACCACACACGCATACCTGCGGACGCACACCCGCGCGAGATATCGTAATGACGCGCTGCGAGAGAGCAACGCCGCGGCCGCTGATTGCAGCCGTGTGTTACAGTTATACTCGCCGGTAACTGGACGTCTCTCGTCTTCTTCTTCGTCTTCCTCCTCTTCCTCCTCTTCATCCTTCTTCTCCTCTTCCTCCTCCTACTACTACCACCACCACTCTTCTGCTTCATCCACGCCTGCGGTCACGTGTATCTGCGCGTCGGGATTTTTCGCGCCCGCGCACCGGCGATTAGCCTTCTAATTGCGGCCGTAAGCGTTTATTAACCACCGCTCCGCGTTTCCGTCGAATCTCCAAGGCGAACCCCTCGGACACGCGCGCGCGCGCTGCCGCGGAAATTATTCGTTCGTCACGTCGCGAAGGCGCATGGAATCGGCGAAGGGGGGGACGAGGGTAAACTGGTTAATTGCTCGCTTGTCTTTTCCACCATTCTCTCTCTCTCTCTCTCTCTCTCTTTCTCATTATCGTCGTCGTTACTATTCGGTTTATTATCTTTCGTCGGAAAAGCTAAATACAGTCCACGTCGGATCTGCGCGAAGAGTTAATAGGAACGTCGTTTGAGCGGCAAATAACTCGCTTGAGATTTTCAACAAGAAGCGGCACCGGGGGAGAGAAATAAGCAAACGTGTTTGCACTCGACTCACTCATCTCGCACGTGTGTGCCTCGTGTTAGCTCGATATATAACGAGATACAGAAAAATGCTCTCTCAGGAGGTAAATATTAAGAGTCGCCGCTCGCGTCGTCTTCGTCGTCGTATGTATCGTCAATAACGCGCTCGCGGCTCCCATCGAGCGCGTCCGCGCTCGTAACGTAACGAGCTACGAACGANGGGGGGGGGGGGGGGGGGTGCATATTTGCGTAGCCTGCGGCCGGCAGATATATCAAAGCCGGTCGTGGAGGGCCGTCTCGTCCGACAGAACGCGATTTCCCGACAAACAACACCGCGAGATGCTTTTTTCCAGCCGTTTCATCGAATCGACGGAGGGCGCCTCGTCGACGATTCCGCGAAACGGACGGACGGGGTAAAAAGGCGACGCCACCCCGACGGCAATTATCCGGGAAAGGAAACCCCCGGGTGGTTTTTCTGCCCGATATCGCAATCAGTTCGCCGATAAATAACGGCGCGCTTAGCGTGTCAGCGCGTGCACGCGTCCGCGAGCACCGCTGACAAATTAACGGTGTTACGTCGAGTGGGCGAGCAACATGAATCGTATCAACGCGCCCGTATAACCGCCTCGATTAATAACGCTATCTCGGTCTAACAAGTAGCATGCGAGAGCCGCGTGTCGACACTCGCGCTCACGGTCCAGCGCGCGGACGATGCGTCGCCGTCAGGGTGAGAGCACAGCCGCGGATGGCAGCGAGCGTCGGTCGTGGGCACGGGGAGAAACATTGTAGGAAACCAGCCTGTGAGAACTCTTCTTCTTGTTTCAATTAATATTTGATACGCTCGTCGTTATACCTTGAAGTGCGCACGGACGTTGAAGCGGTGTAATATCGTATACGCTCTCCTCTTTCTTTGCGGCACCGGAGATTTATTATTCCCTTCGACGGATTTTTCTACGATTCCAATTTCGACGAGGAAATTCATTTCTGATTTATTTTCAATTTCACATCCGTGTCGTTGTCATATTTGGAATAATGAGGAAATACCACGTCGAGGTATAAAAATGTATCCGACCGCCCCGGACGGGCTGACATTTTTTGTACGAGCACTTGTTCGCACGTTTGGCGCATTCACGCAGAAAAATAATCTGACGGCGTAGCAAATTTAGTGCTGTCGCAGCAAAGTCCGCAAAGTTGCTACGTGGACAGCGGAATGATTTGTCAAAAGTACAGTGAGAGAAAAATATGGTTATGTCCGAGCAATGTCTTGCTCCGTTCTAGCAGCAAATTAACGTGTCCTAGGGACAAATTTATTCAGCAAAATACGTCTATCCCGGCGATAAAATGATTTCTGCTCTAATTATAAATAATCTTAGTTCAGTTATTCTCCAACGCTGTAAATTCAAGTGCGTTACTTTTACACGCATGAACGTTTAAAAATGGCTGAAGCTACTTTTACGTGTTTTTTGCCGATTTAACTTACGTCATTTAAAACGTTTAATCGTGTTAACGCGTTAAAATTACGAGGTGTTAAATTAACACGTCCAATCGTGTTAAATGTGATTTAAAACGGCAAAACGTATGTAAGAAATGTGCAAGGAGAGCTTCGGCTGAAAGACTCGCAGTGAATTCAATTTTATCATCATCAACATTTATCTGTCGCAGCGATACGATCTCGCTGTACGACAACAAAATGATTTCCCCCGTGTTTGCACGCTCAGCGTATGTAAAGTCTATTTCTTTCATAAATGCCGGGGGAACGCTCAATCGGTCGATAAGTAATAATGAGAATTCATCGGAGGGGAGAAATGAGTTATGCCAACTCACCGACCAGATCTGCGAACTCATCGAGTTCTCTTCCTGTGATAACTCGCGCGCGCTCTCTTATCACGGCTCACGTCGTTCGTCTTGTCAGATCGCGCGGAACGAACGGGTACCGCCTCCCCCAGTGTGTCGCGTTTTTCTGCCCACCTGGTGGCGCTAATTAATGTTCGGCGCGGCTTCCGCTTTCTTTCGCTTGTCGCTCATTTGTATCGCGTGTATCGAATATACCTGGCCGTTTAGTCGCGCTATCGATCGCGCGGCCGTCGCGAGACGATTTTATGATACTGTGTCACGCATAATGGGCCTTCGGTCCGTGTCCGTCGACCCTGCACACCGCCTATCACTCCTGCGAATTGTCACGATTTATCAGGGACACATTGTATTTCGAGTGAGGGAACAGAAGCTCGCCCACGGCCGGCTTGCGGCGAAAATATCATTCCGCCTTAATAACGTGTACCGCTTGATTTAAGACGGCGATATTCCACGTGTGCGTGACTATAAACCGGCGTATTAGTTGCTCGTTTTTGCGCATAATACGGTTACATCAGACGGCGCGATAAACACGGCGCGTATAAATAGTTGAGCTTCACAATGGGCCGGCCTAGATCGTTACGAAATACAATGAATCGCGCGTATTATCGGCGCATATTATTAATGCATGTGTGTATTTCAAGTCGATAATAGAATAATTCATTCCGGACGTTATTTTAATTCTCTTCCTATACTTTACGTAATAAATTTGGTAACAATGGGCGTAGCGAACGCTAAGCGAGAGCAATAGTCGCGCGATTAAACGTAACAAATTGTACGTTACCGAGTGCGTTTTTAACGTCGTAAATTAGCGATCGGGAGAAAGAGGGCTTTCGTCCTCCTCCTCAATTTCCCGCGTGGGGTGGACTCTCTCGCGCCGGGACTCGTAATTTCTAAGCGGGAAACGTAACTTCACACAGCCTCGCAGCGCGCGCGCTTATTGTCTGACCATACCCGGAGTATTCTCGTCGCCACGCCACAAAGGTCTTTTCGTTTAGCCGCGTTATTGATGGCGCGCCGTCGTAAAATTATTTTATGACAGTGCACAATATGTAACGGTCTTCTATTTTTGGAGCCTCTCCTTTTCGTGCGGAACCGATCTGTAAGAAGCCGACTATTCGTATGCAATAAGCCGTGTGTTAACAGCGGAGTCAACTCTCGACCGATCTGCGACCACGCACAAAAACGAACATTTTGTACTTGGGTAAAAATCGGAAAATTTCAACAAGAACCGATCTTAACGCAAGATTAAAATGTTGTTCGCTGTGTATGATACGTGCAAAATTCGTCGTTATATGAAGCCGGAATATATTCAGAAACGAAATCAGACCATCGGGAAATTTCGCCGTACAAAGTACAAAGTTTCCCGCCTCATACGGGAATATTTCGTGCAGAAATCTCCGTCCATCCATCCTTTTTGCAGGTACTCGCGAATTCGAATCCATTGCCGAGCCGATATTGGCTGGCAGTAGTGAGGCGATATGGAAAATTCAGCAGCTATCTAATAACAGCCGGGATCGCAAGATTCTATACCGAGGAAAACCGTAAGAGCACTTTACGGCTAGTCTCGCGTACGTCCACTTGTCGATCATGTTTGGTTCTAAGATCCAAGTATTATTTACGACGTATAATCGTCGCCAATCCTCTCGTTGCGATCACAGCTAATTGTATAACAAGTACACTACAAGAAATTACTTTGTCGACAGCGTCTTTAGTCTACCGGCAACATCGATCATGATACTTTTAATGGATTTACGTAACATCGCGGCTTGTGTAACTTATTATCACCACAATTGCACCGATCGGTGCACGCAGGAACATCGGGAGATTGCAGTCGGCAAATTACAACAGCTTCTCTCGTAATAACCCACCCCGGGATTATAATTCGCCATCATGAGCGCACCGTACGTCAGTGCTCGGGCGCGTTAAAGCGAGTCTTTTCGCGCGTCTCTCCGCGCGCGGTATCGCGAGCTCACTTTTACGGTTACAGATCATCGCCTCGCGCGATTCACGTGGCGATACACACCTCTCTCTTTCTCTCTCTCCCTTTCCCTTTCCCTGCTGCCGCGAGGCCCCTCTCGCGCGTCAAAGATCCGCCGCAATTTGTAAACGGCTATCGTAGCAGCCTCATCGCGCATTCGTAAAGCGTTGGTACTTATTGTCTGACCTTACACGGAGTATCTCCTTCGCGCCGCCGCCAAACAAAGCCTCCCTTTGTTTAGCCGCGTTATTGATTGCACACCGTCATAACAGCGTTTTTAGACCGTGTGGTGCCTCTCGGCGCCACTCGGTGTGTCCTTTTCTTTTCTCGGCCACCATAATACCGGTCCCTCCTTCCTCACGTGAACGGAAATCGTTACGTAAGGGGGACATTCTTCGCGCTTGCTTTATCCGTCGAGTGTCGTCGCCCGGCGAGCAGTAAGTGGGGAGGGGGGTCAACGGTTGCGGGGTTTCTTCTTATTTTCTTCGTCTTACGCGGAGCTCGTGTGAAAAGAATGAATTCCGATGCCAAATCGCGCACGACGGGAACTCTCGGCTTCGACGAGCCGAGGTCAAGTTTTTAGGAACGCTTTAAAAGTGTTATGTAAATAAGTGATACTTCATGATCACTCGTGGGGAAACGCGCGAGGCTTTAGAAAGAGAAACTGACCGCCGCTCCGATGAGTCTCGGATCTAATTCGATTATCCTTGTCTCTCGCCGGGGATCGAGCAATCTTCTTCAGACAATTAACTGTAATAAACATATGACTACCCTAATTAGATTGGTGTATTAGAGTGATGAATGGAGGCTTTCTTTATTTTACCGCTGTATAATGAGAAGATTAATGGTGCCGGCGATATAATTAATCAACGCCTTGTGCACCCTTGCTTTATCATAACGCGTCTCGATACACTACGGAAGTGATATAACTTTTTCGGACGTTGCGCGAAGTGTTCGACGATGATGGATGAATCGAAATTAGAAAAGCACGGAAGTGCCATTTGCGGAGTCTCTCCGCATTGATATCCGATTCGCAACGAACGTTAAATGGAAATCGCGGCTAGTGTAAAATTCCGAATTTTACCAAATCCGAGGTTTTAAGGTCCGTAGAGTGCCGGATTTTCACTGGCGATATGAAAGAGCTCCTTTGTAAGTTTAATACTTATCGAAAAGAATACCCCTGTAACTTTATTTCATTCCGTCGATACGTGACGAAAATTTAAAAGGATCCCTAAGAAAGTGGTTTTGACGGGGGGCCGACTATTTTAAATGCCCGTTCCTAATTGAACTGACGGAAAAGAAAAGATGTGCGGCCGTCAACTTACAATATTTTTACCCAGACGTCCTTCCGCCCCTTCGGATCTCCAAGGAATGTCGAAACGCATAAGGTATGCGCATCTTAAGTGAATCCGACAAGGAAGTTCCCTCTTGGAACATTTACTCAAACGCGACTCTCCCGGCGCTCATGCCCTTTCGTCATACGTACGATGATGTATCGCTGGGTCAGCGATCGTACGTTTCCTTCACGCAACGGTTACCGACCCGCCGCAGTCAGTCGCCCCGGCAGTTTCAGATTTCGCAAGCGAATCGAGCGTTTGCCCGGCCGCGGTTCTCAGGTATGCGATAACACGCCGCTCGGCATTTGCGTGTCACGTAGTAATGCCGTGAGTGCACAGGCAAAAGAGGGAGGGGGATTAGCCTCCGGCTAATCGAAGATTAGCTCGCGATCGACACGAGATCGGGAAAGTGATCGATGGAAATCGTGAACGCGCGACTCGATCTCGCGTCCGCCCGAAGCCGATCGTCGGTTTCGTTGCTCGCATAGGTATGTACCTGCCGACTGTATCGAGGGCGGTGAACGCAGGGCCTTTGGTAATTGGTGAGACAATCGAGATCTCCACCGCCGTGTCGTAGATAATCTCACATTTAATTAACGCCCGGTAAATTGCGCGTCGGTTTTACTCCAAATTCAACGTTACATTTTTCTCCCACGATTCGCTCATCGGACGCCCGCATAATTTCTAACTAAAAAGTAGGATTGGAGTCAGTTTCGTGACATTTTTTCATCGGAGGTGCGATATAGCGCTATGTGGGAGACGGTTGATTCGCTTCGCATGAAGTATTAACGCGTATTTACTCGGAAGGACGCGGGAGAATCGATCGCGCGGACGGGGATGCCAATTCCAACGTGTTTCCCGACTTGGTTTCCCCGCGAAAGATGGAAAATTTGCAGGGAGTTCGTCGTCGCGACGAGAGAAAAAGAGAGGGAGAGTTACCGGTTACCGGAAATTGGTAACCGGTCCGCGGTATTTTTTGCACTCGCGGAAATTAATAGAGTAATCGATTTGCGATTGTGAGTGACACATTCTCCGCGCCGAGTCCACACTCGGTTGAGCCAGACACGCTGTGTCCGGTTGAAAAAAAGAAGAAAAAAAACGGAGAAAAGGCGCTCTCGTTCGACACGCAAGACGTATCGAATGGTTATTTTTATCGCACGACTTTATCGCGCGTTATCTCTCGCCACATAATATCGACGGCGATTTCGTAACGAGCTGTTGAGCATTACGTACACTATGTGGTAGATCGGGTACACGCGTTAGCAGCTGTCATCCGTCGAGCCCATTAAAAGCATTCGATTGCGCGACTCGACGCGGCGACGTTAATCGTCGCCCGTTGCATTCCGATCGGAATAATCGGTGCTCGAGATGGCGAGATCACCGGTGGCCACTCGCTCAACGCGTCGTCCGTAGATCTCTCACCGAATGCGCGAAGTTGAGCGAACGGGGCCCTCGGGGGACGCCGACGGTGCCTCGACGACGTTTGCACACGCGCGGAAAGTGCATCGGCCGCGCTGCATCTTACGGTGGACAGCCGGCCACTTGTGTCCACACGCGGATCCACACAACGACGATCGGATGGTGGAACGAGAGGGTCAAACGCCCTCTGGTTTCCCTTCCACCCGCGGGCAGAAACGCAATGAACCGCGTCTCTTTCGATAACACCATGCAAAACAGCGTGTGGGCGGTTACTTTTCGTGGTTAATTATCGTTACTGTCAGCGGTGAGAATAAGTATCGAACAAGTGGGCCCGAACGTATCGCGTTAAACGGTATACAACGGCGTGTGTGTGAAACAAGTTTTGATAGGCCCGTAAGATTTAACAAACTGCGAGAGGTAATAATGAGCCGTCGGTGTTTCGTTCCAATTAATTGCCCATTATATTTGTTATCCAAACGATTCGACGACATTGTAACGTGTCGGTTCCCCGGCCGAAGATAAAGTTATATATACCGACGAGCGCTCGGTAAGTGGCCCGGTAAACCGCGAGGAAAAATATTTCAAGCCTAACGTGAGCGACCGCGTAGCTTGCTGGAAGCTGATTACGACCCATTCAGGGAGAGCGGACACGAATCTTCGCGGAGCATGTTGGAAATGTCCGATGAAGCTCTCTGCTCGAGCGGTCGGTAAATGTTGCTTCTCAAGTGGTTATAAAATGTGCGGAAAGTTGTCAACTATCATTGTGCGAGCGGCAGCAAGCATTGGTATGGCATACACGAAGCTGTAGCGAGTTATTTGGAAGTGTTCCAAAAGTAGCGTGAGAAAACATGCTACAAGTTCTGCGGAAGCTTTCAATAAGTGTGCGCATTGGAAAGCAGCAGGCGTCCGGAAAGCGCTGAAAGTGTCTTTCGCGAAGATAGGGGCCGGTGCAAACGAGACTAAATTTTATCGCTGTTGCAACGAACATGCAACGTAGCAATGATGGTTTCGCTACAACAGCAAGATTATCTTTCTCCGCTTGCATTTTTCTTGATTTGCTTCCGTCCAACTCACTTGAGAAATTTCCCTGATCGCTTCCTTCTTCTTCTGGGTTTGCTTACACTCGAAACCATACGTCTTTTTCCGCTTTGTCGACCTTGTCGGCTGAAAGTCGATTCAATTTGTAATTCGTAAGGCCAGCGAAGAGTCGGAAACTTTTATCGAAAGGAACACGCAACCGTCGTTTTGACAGAGCGTGGTTAAAGAGATAGCTAGTTAGTTGCTCATGTCGCCAGCCGAAATATCGGCCTTGAATACTTGTTATTTCGTGAGCGACGAGAAAGTGTTTTACATTAGGGAGGAAAAGAAGAGAGAGAGAGGGAGACTCTCGTTCGTCACGGGATGCTTGCATTTCTCAATTCTAATGATTCCCATTGACCTGCTGTATACCGTCGTAATTGCTATTCATGCGCGTACATCGTACGTATATAATAGCCGGGCTCATGAATGAGGCAAACAATTCGTGGGGTGGGCGTGCGTCGTCCCGGCGAAGAAAGGGAGAGGCACGCGGTTTGGCCTTTTCGAGGGCCGATCGGTAATTCGTACGTACACGAAGACGCCGAACAATGGACGGGATCATGGAGCGCGCGGCGCATATTCGGCCGCCGAGTGCAACTGTGCGGCGGGATCGATATCGGCTCGATTCCGACGAAACGATGTGTGTAAAGTGCGCTCGCACCACCACGAGGGGGGAAAATTACTTAACGACTTTAATTATGAAAAAGGAGAGAGAGAGAGAGAGAGACGAATACAAAGATAGCGATTCCGGGAACGCGGGGCGATCCGTTCGGCGATAGCGTCGCCGGCGCGTAACGACCGCTTTGCGCAACAATGGATGAGTGTTGCACCGCCAGCTCTTTGTCGATCGGGCTACCACATGCGAACGAGATACGGTGCCAAAGACCGCGTATGCGCGGCGCGCTCGCCGACAGGACAAAGATTGTTTATCGAGCGGTTAATGGGCTTGTCTGAATGGAGCGATTGGCACGCAGTCGCCACGAGGGGGAAAAGATAGTACGCGCGGGAGGTTAACGCGGCGTAGACGTGTAAGCGCCTAACGTCAAAGCTTTTAAATTGTAACAACGAGAAATCGTCGGTAGTTCGGTAGAAATTCAATTGTTGCAAGGAGAAATCGTGAGGAGTCGTTAACAGGTTAAGGTTGTGATTAGAAATATTTGAAGTAATGAAGGAACGCGCGAGAGATATCGGACGAGCGTTAGACAATGAGATAGGTCAATACACGAGATGAACAAAGAGGACACGGCCGAGTTGGAAGTTGAGAGAGACAAAGAGAGCGAACCATCTGATTCGTCGCGCGTATATATCCGTGTCTATTCTTACATGCGCCCCCCTGTGTATCTAATCCCGTGCGTCTAGTGCGTGTCGAGCACGGCGGCGGCTGTTGGTCGCGCGTTGCTTCGATAGGCGATGTTTTTTTTTTTACGCGCCCCCGTGTGCACGCGTGCGCGAGTGTACGCGGCTGAATAACCGGAGTAAGAGATAAAAGCAATGCGGCTATGGAATTGGTGGGCGGAGCGAAGAGACAATGCTTGTTATGCATTGTTCGAGCCGAGTGTGCATAGCACCGGGGACCGGTGCATCGGTAGGAAGAGAGAGAGAGAGAGAGAACCGCGCTCGCGGCTTATTAGTTTCGTACCGACAATGAATGACACAATTTATCTCAATGGAATCGGCCGCGCGAGAGAGTTATTTATTTACTCGTGACGTTCTTATTACTACGTCGAGACACTCGGTAGAAAGAGAGAGAGGACCGCTCGCGTAACAATCGAGGCGTGAGAGCGCGATCAGAGCCGCGCGGATTATCGCGAACGTCCTTCGCCGGAACTCGCGTTGCCCGCGCGAGTCCGTAAACGGTCAATAACGGCGAAAGCTTCCGATTCTCGCACGTATCGCACCGTTGAATCGCACTACCGCCGCGTGTGTCAGGCGCGATTAACGTGACGAATTATATTCCGCCATGGCGCCTCGTTTACATCGCGAATACGGTGAGACGGCAAAAATGAGAGGCCGCGACGCGCGCGGGAGGAGATGTCGGCGTGTGAATTTATAGACTAACGGGATAACACCGGGCGGCAATTTGCGATACTTGTAACGTAAGACCGCAATTACCCGCCGTAAGAGAGAGAGGGAGAGAGGTCTCGAAGAGAGTAAGGCCCTGCTAAGACGGAGGGAGCAACGGTCGGAACTTGGTCACCACCTCTCGGCCGCCAGAGGTGGCCGGCATTCTCTAACGGCTAATGAGTCACGCTAATTGGAAACGGACTCAGGCGGAGGGACGGAAGAGGAGGAGGACGCGGAGGAGGAAGGTTCGGTTGCCATTCTCACGGGCAATCCGATCCAGCGATGCGTGTAACTGTACAAGACGGAATATGATACAGTCCGCCGCCTTCTTCTCGTGTGCGTCGTGTCGCGCCGCGCGCGGGACTCAGGGACCCACTTTGTGCAGCTAGGCTGGATACACACGCGCGGACGCTGCCAGAAGTTACGTCACTTCCTCTCCTGTTATTACGTATTGTCCTGCGCTGCGTACACCGGCATAGCTCGTACGGACGTACGTACCGGCCTGTTGCACGCGAGATGCGTCCGACCGCTTTCCGAACAATGCCGCTCGGTCAAAGGCACGCGCGCGCGCGTATTCGCATTTACGCCGCGCTTGTCACGTATGCGTCTTGCTCGCGTACCCTGCGGATGATGTCGCGGACCGATGACATTGCGACGCTCTTTTTGGGCGCAGGATATTTCTGGGAAATTCATACTCTTCTCCTGAGAGGAGGAATACCCGCGATCTTAACGATGAGGTAACATCATAGCTCCGTCTCGTGCCGAAAGAATTGTAAAAATAGTGGTTTTGCATTTTTGTGCTCTTATATGAATTATTGAGTTGTCGACAGTTTTTATTCATTGTCTTTGTAGACCAATCGCCGTCAGGAAGTTGTAATCACGGAAGCTATTTTTCCTCATTTACTTAGAAACTCGTTTTATCTCATTTTTATAAGAAAACATTTCTTCCGCTTTTTTCTTAATCGAGCCCTTTAAAAGAAAGTCGATCGCAAGAAGTCGCGTTCAATAGTTAATTTTGACTGAAGTTTCTTTACCGAGTAATAGAAGAATAAAAGTGTGGTATAACTTTTTGTATATAATTGTGGAAGAGGAGGTGAGCGAAAGAAAACGCGTGCAGGCTTCGTAACATAACATGTTGCCTAACTGTCAGGGTTAAACGAGAATTGTCCCGTTTTCTCTTTCGGGCGTTTTATTACGACGGATTTCACAACTCACGGCGATTGGTCTGACGTTTCTAAAAACTAGAAAGATGTTTTTTTCTCCCACAGAAAAAGTTTGAGCGTGTTTGAAAGAGAGGCTTTATTACTACGAGCAATTCCCCTCTTTGCTCGCGATATCGAAGTGAATAAACAGATCGACGGAGTTTTTTTGTTTGCAAGTGAAATTAACGCGCGTAAATTAATCACTCGGATATCGGTGCTGCGCGAGAGATTCATGGCCTCGTAGGGGCACAACAGATCGGCCCCTTATCACCAACGACTTTGCTACGCGTGACACGCGCTCCGGTTTATCATGCATCCAACAGGTAGGAAATTCATTTACATGGCCGGCCGTAATTATTATGTAATCGACGTTACTGTCGCTAAAACGACCGACCGTGGTGGAATGGCAGGCATCGGACACGAATCGATTTCCAATAAATCAGAGAGGCCATCGGCACGCCGTCGCCTTTTAGTATGCGCATATTAAGCGCGATACAGTACGCGTGACTATCCTCTCCTTAACTCGCACGCGTCTTATCGAAAATTTATTCCATCGTTCCCCTCTCTCTCTCTCTCTTTCTCTTTCGTTCTCTCTCATCTCGTACGTTTCCCAATTAGATCTAATGTCGCACCGAATGATTTCGCATGGCGAAACGCGCACGCGAGATTTCTCTCTTTCTCTTTCTTACTCTTGCAACGGCCACGTAAGTAAACGCGTCGTGCGTGTCAGTGACCGGCCAGGGACCAGATAGAAACATGTGTACGCACTTGCTACCGACATGTTAACGCGATTTGAGACCCCGTGCAATTTGTCGTGGAGCGTCCCGTACGACTGTCGACGGCTACACGCGCGGTCGCACGCGGAGACGCGCGATTTAGTGTCGAGATCGAGAGAGTAGCGTCCTCCGCCTCGTTGGCGCACGTATCGAGATAATAAGACGCCGACCACGCGGAAAAAAGGCGTGCGGTGGAAATAAAAAGATTGTCTTATTATTTTGATGGCGTTTGCGATACAATTACCGTGAATTTGATAAATTTACGTATCCATCCTTCAAATTTCTATATTTCAATGTGTGCTATCCTTCGGCAGATTTCGATTATCTCGTAATTCTTACAGGGAGGAAATTACTCGAAAGCTATTCCAGCATTTTTAACGTTTATTAATTATATTTTTATTATATACATATAAAGTATCATGAAAAAATTATTCACTTCCGGTATCAAATATCAAAGTTGGAAATCGAAATCTAGCTGCGCCTTTCTCTTTCCATCTCTCTCTCTCTCTCTCACTCTCTCTTTTTCTCTCTTACTAACGAGTAAAGAATCACAGTCGATATTCCAATTCTAATTAACGTCAGGCTTCTAAAACGTCTCTTTCGTTACTCCTACGCTTAGAGTAACGGTGTTACGAAATTGAAATGGCGATATCGTAGGCATACCGAGGAGCGGCGTGATCATTTCATAGAACTGATAGACGTAACTGTGCAGAAAGGCAATTGAATCAAACGATGGGAGATACAGCGAAGACGTTGAAGAAAGGGGACGTGCGCCGAGTGACTAATGCACTTTGCACTCTGCGTGAGCCTCCTTCTCCTGTCCCTCTTCCTCCTCCTCCGTACGAGCAACGGCCGCGGATAAGTCGCTTATCTGCTTGCCATTTTCATCGTGAAATGGCCTTTAAGGTATCGTGTCACTGACCAGAGTAACGCGGTTATTACAGACACTCCGTGTTTTCCCGTGCATTCGCGCGTGCGTAGGACCGTTTATTTGCGGCTCGTACGGGCTACCAGGTCGCCACGTGCTCCACCCGAATGCGCATACGCGCACCCGGTGCACGTACATTTGCATAAGCAAGTTACGCGTTGTCGAGCGTCATTAGCAGACAATGTACTAATTGTATATTCTCGAGTCGTTCTATCGTTGATATCGTTTTAATTGCGCATATATATTGCAAATCGCGCGCGTACGACTGTCACGGACGATGATATTATGTTCAGAAATATTCCATGACGTGTAACATGCTGCTAGCGTTAATGGGGAAAAGGAAAGAATATCGATCGTCCTGCATCGTGCAGTCATGTGATGTAACGTTTTTTTTTTCTATAAGTTTCTGAACGCACGCCCCGTGTCCAATAGGAGAGTTTGTTTTTCTCAACAATTTTCAGGAAATACATTTTCCTATGTAAAACGAGATGCTCGGTGAAACTTGTCGAAAAAAAAGTGTCGCAACTTTTTTGTGACTGGCATCATCACATACGCGATATCCGTAATCTTGGTTGCAATTGTCTTGTTAGTTGCGGTAGATTACATTTCACTTGCGGATTATCGCTGTTGCTGTTGTACGACGATACGACATCCGATACTGCCGCACAATGACGCGTTACGTTCTAACGAGTTCCTCGCCCTTTCTTGCGTTTTACTCGCTCCCCCCCGATGATCCACGCTGGGCACGTTCGAAGAGAATCGTGTAATCGCGAGCATTTTATCTATTATCTGTGGACTTTTTCTTACGAGCCGCACACCGCAAGAACGTAAATGCGTGCAGTTTGGTATGCGACAAGCAGACAGCGCCTTTCAGAGCGTTGGCGCCGATACCAAACCGGTAGAAACAGGTAGTCCATCTACGTCCACCTCGCGGTGCCGCATGACAACGGCTGTACGACGACGTCCCGTGCTACGTCCCGCGATTTTATGAGACTGCTCGCTCGCGTTCGTCGAATCGGTATGCAGCGTGGTGCGATACGGGTTACCCAAAGATCTACCGCCGGGATATTTTAAGGAAATGTTCCTCAACATAAATTCGAAATCGATTCTCTGATTCGGCTACATTTTTCCGAACCGAGCCGCATAAAATAATTATTTTATACGATTGCATAAAAAATGAAAGGATTCGTGTCAGATTCTATAAATCCAAAAACTCATCAAGAAAACAGGACCTTTTTAAGAGCCAGAGCGCGGTAACATAAAAAAATGCTTTCTCAGCGCGAAATTTGTTTCTTCGATGGTTTCTTCGAACGTGTAATAATGTGCCGAAAAATTTAATGAATTACGAATCGTTCGGCAGTTATTTTAGGAACCATTCAATAATTATATTACTAAATGAATATTTTTATCCTCCCTCCCGCTGACACAGAATAAAAAAGTAACATATTGTAGGTAATAATTACTGTATGCTACTTTATTTTTCTAAAATATAAATAATATGCAGGCATATATTATCAAATTAATTAATTTCTTTTATAATTTTGATTAGTAAAAGTTATGTTTTTAGGGGAATAGATATTAAAAAACTGACATTTTGATTATTAATACGAAACCATGTCAAAAATTGTTACTAATCACTAAATGTAGCTAAATGTGTCACAAATGCAAACAAAGTGAATAACTACGCGCATCCATATTTATTATGCCACCTAATGTGATGTTTTATGGTCTTGCTCCCTTTCTCCCTGCCATCACAGACCGTCGCTATAGTGAGTCTAATAGACTCTCCCCATCGTGATGTGACGTAATTGCTAAATGGCCCTTTACATTCCTAATATTATTTTATCACAACTCGGGAATCCCACTCTAAACGAGTCCCGGCGCAAAAGTAGATTCATACACAATCATGTAACTCCGCGCTCGACAATGTTCCATCTAGTTTTTATCGTCCGTCACGTCTGCCCGCAGCGGAGTGCGCCTCGTATTGAAAAAGATTTAGATTGTAAATCGAGTTCGCGGGTTCAACGAGCGCGTGGCGATGGTGAGTTATACGATCGATATTGCCGGCCGATAGTGGCAACAATAAGTGTTGTACGCGTGGTGGGGACGATGGTTTCGACACGGTTCTCTCGTTGGTATGCGAGCTCGTTAAATATGTTGAACCGCGTAGCCGAAGGGTGCCGTCGATACGAGGTCAATAGCATCGGGGCCGATAACGAAGTGCGAGGATCGGAGACTCGTTTCTCTCCTCTCTCGTGATTGTCTCCGGCCCCGGAGAGAGATGCACTTCACCTATTTCAGAACACGTTCGACGCGCGCGCGCTCGGCGGATGCGCTTTATCTTCTTGCGGGGCGCGCCTTCGATGGCTTCGATGTCGGTGAACTATAAAAGCGGCCGGAGTCGCGCCTTTCCGCGATCATCGTTTCAGAGCCTGAAAGCAAAAGTGCCGTCAGTCGGTTTTATCGTTTTGATTTATACCGCGCCTGCGCTGTAGGGGAGCCTATCTTTTACCACATGCAACATTGGCGTACGTACCGTGCGATCTCGCGATAACAGCCGAAATTTACAGAGGAATTTCCTTGAATATTTTCACTCGTAAGTATTTCAACATTAAGTGTGTTATTTTAGTGTTATTATATATGCTAATTTAATTAAATTTGCCAATTGAAACGCCCTAATTTTAAACGTTGAAAGCTACGATGTGTTCGTTATATTGAAAGGATTTAGTATCAATTATCAAGATTTGGTTAAATAGTTTCAACGAAATTGGTTACTGTAACTAAATCATTTAGTATCATATACTGTATATAATATATAATATATATAATATATTATAATACAACATGTATAATATAACATACTGTATATAATATATAATACTGTATATAATACTAGAGTACGGTACATGTACTAAGTGATTTGATTGCAGTAACCGAACAATTTAAATGAAATTACTTGACCAAGTCTTGGTAATTGTTACTAAATCCTTTTATACGTGTACTATTCTTTCGGAGCTTTTCGTCGAACTTCCGAATCTCCAAAGCTCAAATTTCGGCAGTCATAAACAGTCGGAACGTTTTGCTGACAAGTCGCGAAATTGCGAGGTTCCTTTGTTCCGAGTCCGTAGGATCACGAGGGGACGAAGGGGGGCAACAAGAGCACTTGGCAGCACGCGGCATCTTGCGCTCGGGAGGAGTACCAGAGAATTATGTGCTTATTGTATGTTAATAGGATCCCATCGCACGAGTCCCTCGTAAAAATAGCACGCGGACCCTCGCCAAAGACTCTTTCCCTCTTGATCGGTATTTTCTAGTTTGTGGAACTCGTATCTTAGACCGGCCGGTGCCACGACCCAAAGTCGGCTTTGTAGTTCACCGATGCTCTCATTATGCATCATTGTGAAAGCCCGCGATCTAAATCCGGACCAGGAGAAGAGATGGACGATTTCCGGGAACCGAGTGTATTATTAGGCCGCGCCGGCTCCTATAGCGCCTATGCTCGCGTCGATCATAATCGATTTTTACCATTCCTCGCGCTCATCGTCTTTGTGCTTTTCAAAAGCGGCAGATCGTCGTCTGAAGTTGCAAAATAACATTCGTGCGATAACGTTCCGTGCGAAACTTCTGTGAAGTTGTCGGACCCACTTTCTCCAAATTCGACACTTTTTACCTTAAATTTTGACGCATCGATTCTTAACACGTTGACTGCCAACTACGAGATATCTCGTAGGTTGTTTACTTGCCCAGGACGCCAACTACGAGTTATCTCGTCGCTTCATTACTTGATTAAATCAAATTGGCTTCTTAGACCAGAATCGTGAAAAGTTCCGTCGCAGTCAACGTGTTAAAGATAGCCGATAAAAAACCTTTCTCAAAATTCTGGCGTTCCGTTGGGAGTTCTGGTAGTCCCCCTGAAAAATTCGATCGATTATCCTTAAGAATCGAAGCGTTAAATTTTAAGGTAAAAAAAATTCTGATCTTTTCAAGATACATAATTGTGAAGCTATACTTTCATATGACGTTCCGACCGCTTTAATCGACGGAACTCTTTTTAAAATCGATTAAGAACTTTCGAACCTGAGGGGAAGAAGGCAAACGGAACTTATTTTCCCTCGCTCGTACGTCTCTCGGTTTATTTTCCAATTCCTTCCGCGCGTGCGTGCGGATGTGTGTTACGCGTGGTGCGTAACTGACAGTGACATTGACTCGTGCTTCCGTCGCGCACTCGACGCTGCGAATACGCGGCCGATCCCGGGGTTTGCGCGTTTAATGCGCGAAGAACGCGTTCAATGTCAACGCGAGCCGCCGACGACCGCAGTCGGTCGCGTTTCAGCCGAAAGAGCGCGCGTGACGCGAATACGGATCGGCGATATTATTTCGCGCACAGAAGCAAAGCGCGCGCACGTTCGCCTCCTTTCGCAACTTTCGCGCGAGCGATGCCGAACCCCACGAAACGAACGTAGTCGGTCCTCCCTATTTCGAGCGGACACGCAACTTCGGCCGGCTTCGCCGCGCGCGCATCAACGCTGGCTTTAACGAGGTGTAATGTGCCGTAACGTATGACGGCCTGTGCATAAATTCCGTCGCGACGTGATGCGCGAGAAAACACTCTCGCGCGCGCGATCCGCTCCTTACCGCGAGCCGTAAGTCATACGTTTATGTCCTCGAGGTGGACTTCTCTTTTCGGCGACGCCGCCGCCACCGCCGTCGTCGCGTCCGACATATGTTCGCACTTGTACCCTCGTCTCCCGCTCGTTACTCCTCAACGACCACTTCAGCGCGGATCTCCGGGGCGTGTTACGACGCCGCGTTCTCGAGCGCCGAATCTCTTTCTCCTCGGCGAACGGCTCCGCCCGGCACGAACAATTACGCCGGGGACTTCATCCGACCGCCAAATTGCACGGTTTCGTTCGATTCGACAAACGGTCGTTCCGACCTTTTGAAAGTTCGCCATTGAAAGCGTCGGGTTCACTTCCTCTTCCCCGCTTCTCCGGACGACTTCCGCGGGGTGCGCTTTTTTTTCCTTTTTTCCTTTCGCTCGCGTTTTTCGTCCTCGGCTGACTGACACGGTTTCACTCTCGTAGGAATCCGCCAGTCTCGAAAGCGGCCGTGTCGGAAAGCGCGTTCTCGATTTTGGTTTTCACACTCGTGTTTTACGAGCATACGCCTCGTAAATGCAACGTCGCGGCGCTCCTCGTCCTCGCTTTGCAGCGTTACTCGTAGCGCTTCTTGTTAACTCCTGTCGTAACTTTATCGTCGGGAACCTCGTAACACGAACAAGACTTGTTTATTACGCGGCGAGGTGCGAAGTAATATTTGACACCGTCAGCGTGTGTCGTAACCCTTTGAGATGCACTCCGGGTGCTAAAGTAATTCTGCGCGAAGGAGTTGTGCTACGAAGAAGTTCTCTTTTTGCATTTCTCATGCAAGAATGCGAAAATATACCTCAACCCTAACTGGCCACGCTTATTTTCGGGTCTTTAATTCGTCACACTTCGGTCCGTGAGATTGCCCGGCTTTGTCATTTTCATTTTTAATAATATTTTTAAAGTTGTCAGGTGGGAATTGAAAATACAGAATCTGAATAAGATGTTAATAATAACGGGTCAAGATAATGATTTGGGTTTCAACTAAACTTATATTATTATAAGAAAAAGAATGTTTACGGGAAACGTTTACAAATGATTCGGCAAATGCGATTTAAGAAAAAGTAATTTCCGTTAGTTCGTTATAGCGGACACCTGGAGAAAAAGGTACTTGTTTATGGGGAATATAAGGTTTCTTCCACAGAAATAAAGTTTATTTGATAATAAGATTAAAAGATTAAATCTTATATTACACAGATGAATTTTCCAGTACTTTTTTCTCAGCGTGATACTTTGAGAAAAGGAAACTAGTGTGCCAAGTGAAAACTAGAAAACCGAAAACGTTCAGCGGTCCACTGGACTGGATGTGGCGAGCTGGGGTCAAAAGCGAGGATTTACTATTAACGTGTTATTCTATCACTTCACTGCATTCGTATATTTACGTTGTCCGGAGTCGGGTTTAAGGTGAAACTAAAATTGAAGCTAACACACGGGCGCTATAATAACTCAGCTATCATCCTGAATTTTATTATGCGATACTCCTGATGAGGTGAAAATCGCAAAGTGCACCGGAAGGTTAATGACGCTCATTTCTCGCGTTTCGTTAATTATTATGCCGGTCGAAGGTGCGAAGGTAACTAATGGCCTACATATACACGGTCGTTCCGTCGTAATTCCATGCGAGATGGAACGATTTCGAACGAGCCCCTCGTAGGTTGCGTTACGTAACAAGTGGGCGCACACGAAAGAAAACGCCAAACTTTGAAAGCTCCATGACCGTGCGTTTCGTCCCGACCAGTTTTATTCATCGACCGAGGAACACAATGTCGTGTTGGTGTCTATTTTGTAACTCAGAGAAAGGATATTATTGAACTCTCTCGAGGGGTGTGTGGGTGGATTCGTCGGAATTACATCAGACGGTAGCCGACAAGCACACGCGATGTGATACGATAAATATTGATGTCTCTAAGGACACCTAATATCCATCTCTGTTGAATTAATTTACGCCGCATTGCTCGAGATGCAAAGGATCCTTACAATAAAATACGATGGACGATCCTTACGGTCGTATGACTGTTCTCGCAGACTTTTGTGAGGCGACGCACGCGAATAGAAGCTTCCATATCATTATGATCGCTCTTTAAAAGTCTTTCTTAATCGAGGAATTAAAGAACCGTGCACATTCTCGTATTGAAGAATTTCGTTTTCTCGAAAACTCTCCAGGATCTTTACGAAACTGTTCAAATTTCCACCTCACGCCGGGTGTGTGCGCATGAGAGAGAGAGAGAGAGAGAGAGAGAGAGATTACGTACGTGGTTGCTATAATATTTGCTCACCCTGTGGAATATATGACCGACGATGAGCATACCTAGGGTGCAGCGTCCTCAAGGCTACGCCACACTTCAGCTAACTTTAGCTTTATCCAATTTTTCACGCGGTCCCTGAGTTATCCCGCGGATGGCATTCTGCCAAGGATATGCATTTGCCCTCCAGGTTATTTGCGGACTCCGAACGCGATGTACCGATGCACCTTCACGCGGCTTTTTCTATCGTGCAAATACTTGAGTCGTCGTGTAACTGGCTGAAGTGTGCTCACGATGTTGACATATATTTAATCGCGAGTGCCTCGCTTTACAATTACGGCCCGCTGCGAGTGCTTATTTCACAAAGATCGATGATCACACTTCGTGAGAAACAGCAGCACTGACAACAATTTTGTTTTCTTTTTTGTTTCAGGTATGTATATCGGCAGCGCTATTTCGAATCGATCTGGTTGTATCAGCATCAAAGTGAGTAATGAGAAAACCATTTACACTGAGAAAAATATCCGATCATATCCGAGCGGATAATCCAGTTAAAAAGTAATAAACTGAATATCCGATTAAGTACAATGTCCGATCATTTCGTCGTTTCATCCTTTTAAGTCGTGCTTTGATCCGATGAAAATTACAACGGATATACAAAGGGTGGCTAATTTTCCGGTTAGATTGCATCGGTAACTGCATCGGTAACTTTATCGGATAAAGGTATCTATCATTTGATCGGGCAAAAAAAATAACAATCAGATACATCATTTAATCTGATAGAAAATTTTATCGGTATACGAGCCGTTAAAAATTTGACATTTACACGAGTTCATTATTAATTCATTTCATTCCTCTGTTCCTACATAAGAACAGCAAATTTATCTATTTAGAAAAATTTTTTTATCTATGCTAAAAGTAGATTCTGGTCTGAATCTTGTTACTAAAATATAGTTTGAACTTTTGCTTTTCAGAAAATAATTTCACCTGGCCACCACCCATCACCCGCTCGGCGATGGATGGAGGTGGAAAATAATCTTGCAAAACACACCTTTTTTTATTTATTATCTCACTTTTTTTAATTAATTAATTAAAAATAGTATCAAATAAAAAATTGTAAAAACAATTATGAGGTATTGTTGCCAAAAGTTCAAATTGTCGAAAATGATGATTCCCGTTATGATATAATTTACCAAATATACGCCAGGTGTCACTCAAGGTAGATGTTCCAATTATTTCCCGGAAAAAGAGCTGATCGGAAAATTGTGATTTGAGATTTTTCGAGTTTCTTGTTTTTCAATTACTCAACAACGGTACTTGGATCACATGGATCTCAATATTTTTGCAGCCCGGCCCGAAATTGCTTAAACCCGTGGAGCGTGATCACTTTTGCAACTGAAGTTAGACCGCTTCCGAAATAAGTGGCTCGTACACTCTCGCGTCATACTGTCTAATGCAATTTTTTCACCCATCATAGTAATTAATTAAAAGAAACACTTTGTTTCGCCGGCGTGTTGTAGACGCGACGGGCATGAAACATTCCATTTGACGAGAACACGTTTTCATCCATATACTCGCTATTCCCGCATACGAACGTGATGTACATGCCGGCGTGTGCTGCATGCATCCATGCCGCCGCTGCTGCACGACTGGACTTTGTCGCCCGGGGCGACGTGCATTTTATGCGGCAACGCGTATTTCACCGCACTAAAAAACTATTACGAAAGTTTGACTGCCACGACGGTTGTTGCATCGTATCGATAACGGCCTTTCCTCGAATGCGTCGGACGTATCGTAAATTTCGGAATATCGTTAGGCGCGTATGCCGGCTCGCGCGCAGCTTCGAGCGTCACGCCGAGCCACGGATTTTCGGGCCTACATATTTTGTTGCAACTGGGTCAGGTATGAAAATTGAGGCTCGGAACGGTACCCGTCGTCGTCGTCGGTATTCGTCGCCGCCGAGACCTCTTCTTTCCTTCTTCTTTTTCCTTAAGAGGCCGTAACGAGGCGACGGAACTGCCTCGGACCTTGATTCGTTTCGTGGCACTTAGGTAGCGAGGCTTTAACAACCCTTAAGACAACGTTCGGTAAGCCGTGCGAACGGCCATTACAGCCGTTAAATTGAACAATTGCCGCGACGATGGGATCCCGGTTAAACACCTTCAGTCTCACGCGCCTCTCTTCCCACGCGTTAAAGCCAACCGACCGAGATAAGAGCCGAGGCCCTTTTCACAGCTCGCAATTCTTTCCTCTTCTTTCATTATCAATATTATATGAAGACACTGCAGTCTTGCGTAATCTCAACGGAAGTAGAGAGAGATAAATATATCGTGCAGACATTTTAAATTGTTAGAAATTACATTTCTTATCTTTCGACGCGCTGAAAAATTTATTTTTGCAGCTGCTATCAAAATATTTGATACATACATTGTGATTGACGATATAATATTTTTTACTTTGCGCCAATCAAATATATTATGGAGAGAATAAACTTCATAAATTTGTTCAATTTAGTGCAACTATTAAATTATTCGCTTAATTTCTTCTCAAAAACTTAAAATCCAGTGTTTTAATGAGAAATTGCTTTGTCATAAAAGATATCACGACAAGTTTTAAGTGATTCGTACACAAATCTATTTATATAGGTAGGACGTTAAAATACGACATTGAAAATCCGAGCTTCAATCCTCGTTAGAAGAGACTTTTTTCTCAAGGAACTACATTTTTTGTTTGCAGTAACCAAACAGTTCGTTGTGCATGTATTAAACAAATTATTTCAGGTCTATCTAAATCTGATTATAACAATCGAATTAATTTTTCAGTATAAGAGGCGGTAATAGTAACAACGATGTTTTTTTTTTTTCTTTATTGAAATGAATGACTCCGTTTGGTCGGGTTCTTCATATCACGGACTACAGTCCGATTGAGCAAACACGTTTTATCCACGGAACGACACCGAATTCGGTCGGTCACGTCGCGGAAACGACTCTAGACTCGCGGTTGTCGCGGTTGCTATGGCGCAATACACGAATGAAAATTCTTTCCTCATGTTTTATTCCACGGTCGACTGGGGCGGTCCGCCTTAAGATCGATTGTTAAACACGCGCCGCATACGTGGACGTATGTATGCGCCACCGACGCCGGTGTATCCAATGTAGAACGGTAATGAATAGAGCGGAGCGCGCGCGCGCACGCGCGCACATGGCGGAGTCCCCGAAGACAAACAGCGCGAGGAAGAGAAAAAAGGAGTGGACCGTCGGCGGCGTGATGAGACGCTGCCCTCCTGGTGGTTCCCAGCAAATGAATTCCGCCATGAATATGTATCGGCCGTTCGCATAACTGAATTCATACGGATACGGATCGCGGTGTATAGGCAACAACGCTTCATGACGAACGGAAGCGGAGAACGGATCCTTCATGGAGAGAGAGAGAGAGAGAGAGAGAACGCGGCGCGTCTTTGCCCGATCTCTCTTTGTCTTGGTCGAAGAAGACAGCCCGAGCAGAGCGCCGATCAAGAAAGGGAGGGAAACCGGTGCGCGGCGTGACTGAATTTTCTACGACCCCTCTCTTTGTATCCGAGAGAGACAGTTTCGCTTAAATCTATTATTCAGCCCCTCCTCTCTCCTCCGTTAGCGCTTCGAACGGAGCGCGACACGCGCGCGTTCGCGTCGTGATTCACGTTTCAATTTAAAGCGACACGTGACGCGAATTTGTAAAATTATTATCTATACGCGGTGTAATGCGCCAAACGCAGATTATCGGCAAGTGGGATATTTCATGCTCGTTACACATCTGCAGCGTGAACGATCGATTCTGCGACCGTCGGATAACATGCACACCGTGAAATCACCGAAGTAGCGGCGATACGCTGAGTGTATGTTTTTTCTCTCTCTCTCTCTCTCTTCCTCTTTCCTCCGCAAATTAATTATCGGACGAGAAACGACCGATACGCGAGGTGAGATATAGCGCTCGTACCGTTTAAGTTCGTTTGTATTACCTCAATGGTAGGTTTAACAGGTGATAAGTTTATTAGCCGAATATTTCACGCGCCGTTCTCAGCCTCTCTCGCGCGGAAGTTCTTGACATTCGATGCGCTTACGTAAAGGGGAACGTGAGGCATTGCGCGGTTTTCACGGCGGTGCCGAGACGGTCGGGACCGCGCGATAACTTGGCTCGATCAGATCGTGGATCTTGAGGTTTTTTTCGCGAGCCGTCGCGGGCCGAGAGAGCGAGCGGAGAGATAGCCGGAATTTCGCGCGGGGATTATTACGCGGACGAGTTACGCGCGTGGTCCAACCGTAAATCCGCGCTCTTTACGGCGGCTCGCGCTCCGCCGGCCGGCCCGGCTGATTTTTATCCGTTAGCTCGCTACGGGCACGGCAGTATATCTAATCACCGCGCGGATAACAGACAGGTCTCGAGCCGTTTCGCCGTTCACGGCGAAATAAAGCCGCTCGCGATGACATTAACCTTTGAGAGCGAACGGAATAAAGCGGCGGAGTGTATTGGGCGTCGCGGAACTACCGTGCTTTCTCTCTCGGCCGAGTGGTGGTGATTGCGGCCTTTGGTGAATCGTAACGCCTCACTTTTTCCCCCCCAATCGATTTCATCTCGGACAGGCGACGCGACTATTGCGTGTGTTGATTTAAACGAAACGAAAGAGACAGTAGCCGCCGCGCTGCTATCGTGGCTCCAGCTAAAGAGGATTAGAGAGAGGCGATGTGATTGGGGGGAAGGAGGGGGGCTCGCGCGCGGTTTGCAACACCATCCATTGAAAGTGGCTCATATTTAATGTCACGAGGCGCGCAGCGCTCCTCGCCCGTAAACTGCATCGCATTATATCTCAGCTATTAATTATCTGCTGATATTATTATACGCCGGCTGTGTACAGTCGAGAGTATTGTACGACCGCGTACGCTCCTTCGCTTAATATTTATCTCTCGCTGAGAGCAGCACCGTGAAACGCTAATATCTCTGAAATCCGGTATCAGGGAAAGTGGGATATATAATGTGCCATGGAGACGATGGAGCGTAAAGCGCGGAGGGCCCTCGGGTACTTCGCGATTTTATCCTTCCGCGATAAAGCATCGTGCCGGCGATTCCGCATTTTCCTAGTTGAGTTCCTCAGTCGGATCTTGGTTATTGTTGCGAGTAACGTAATTAAAGTAAATAACCAAACGTTTCAGCCCTTATTCGGATCTTCTTTTCAGCGGAGGTAATTAGTACGGTGAACGAAATATGTGGATATTTATAAAGCGAGTCACAGAAAGGACCGGAACAACAAGTGTCGAGAAGACAGAGAGCATTGCTGTACTATTACCAGCAACGTTTGTTGCTATTGTTTACTTTCTACCGAAGAGACCCCAGACAAGGATCGAAACGTTCGGTTATTTACAATAATAAAGATGTGATTAGATCTCCGCGCGAGATGTGGCCGCTTAACCGGCGGACCCTTCCGAGAGCAGAGCCAGCCTTCGAAGGCAGGTCGCAGGGTCGGCGATGTCGTGTCTCTGTTTTGCAACGCGTAATTACCGACAACGGGCACAGGCACAGCCGAGCGAGCGAGAGCGCGGCATTAGACGGATTTTTACGCGAGCCGCGTAACGAACGGCGGTTTTGCATATTCTACATAGCGGGCGCGCAGCATCCGCCGCGAGCGCGCAATGTGTCTTCGCTCTCGGTGGACGTTATGCGCTTCGTGTCGATATATGCGGTTGCTGCCGTTACTCCCGTTGCTGCCGCGCTTCGTCACGCGCGACGAACTGGAAAGTGATAGTTGGCCGGTCTTAAAGATACGCCGATCGTCGCTTACGATCGGGATGATCGATGCGAAACGCGCGCGCGCGCTCTCGTCGCGCTTCGATCGTTCTCTGATTGAAGACGCCAGTAGTATACCGGTGGTGCGCGATGAATGGAGAATCACCTTTTTTTTCCTTTCAATTTACGGCTCTACGTGCCCGCGCGAGATTATCTCCTTCCGATCGATAGCGCGCCGTATAGATCGTCGCTGGCTATTTTGAATAGAGCCGTACAAATGTGAAGCTGATTCCGTCCGTTTTATTGAGAGCCTCTTTCTCGCGCTTCCTTTCTCTCTCTCTTTCTCTCTATGCGAAATTCGGTATGACTATTTATTTTCAATGAAATTTCCAACGGCGGATATTATACTTGAAAATTAGACACAAATTTATTTCGACATTTTTGCAAACTGAATTGATTCGCTGAGATGTCGAGCCATGCGGTCAAATATACACGGAGCGGCGTAAGTCCACGTTTTCTCCGTCCTTTTCTGTTGTTTGTTATATGATGGAAATTAGAGCCAAGTTTTGATTATCGCTATTACGTTCGTGGCCAACGTCGCAAAAACGTCTAAAATTGACGGTTCAGATTCAGGATACAATTTTCATGCTGGCCGATGTTATTGATTTTCCGAAAATTGGACCAGCGTTTTCCAAGTAAGCAGGCTCGTGTGTTAAAAATTAAAATAATGTATAAATTAAGAAAGAAATTTCGCGCACAATTTTCCCCTCGCATCTTCCCACCTCGCGGTTTTCTCTTGCTTCGCGAAATTACGGCGATTTTTGCGACGCGTCGCCGTCTCCTCGGCGCTGCGGCGTTCCCCGATGCTCAGGTAGCCGTTATCGTTTCGTCGAATCGCGTAAATCACGTACCGTTGTAAAACGCGGACCAGTTCTTGCGTGCAGGCCTGGTGGGACGCGCGACGAGCGTACGTCGCCGCGATGAAAAGGCCGATGCGGAATCGGCGGTACCCCGACGGTCCCGGGCTCGCCGGTTGCGAACCACCACTACGTCGTGGTCGGTTCGAGTTCCACCGATCTACTCCGCTCGTTCGTTCGAATCGTGCAACTCGGCCCCCAACGCCTCTGGCCTTTTCTGAATCATTTAAATACGCTATTTTAAACGATGCCCCGCGACGCAACAACAACGCGTTGCGTTATTATGCGATCGCGCTAAAAATGCGAGAGAGAGCGGTGCGCCTCGATCGGTGTATCATTAGCGAAGTTTACGGCGCGAGTAATTCGTAAGATTCGTCAATTTACACACAGCCACAATCGGATCTCACGCTTGATTTTATCGTGGAATTTCGGAATATAACGCAACGACTACGGGGGTCAGCCTCACGCGATAAGTTACAAAGACGTTTAGGCGCGAAATTTGCATCGAGGAACTACACGGTGCGTTTAATATGTTACCGTCTAATCTCTTGCTTGTAACACGTCCGTTTTAGAAAAGTGTCGATTTATCATGTCTAATTCCGAGCGTTTGGACCGGTTTTGCCCGCGCCACCGATTCGATATTAGCATCCCAGATCGCGTTTCTCACGGATATATAAGGTCCATCGGGCTGCACGTACGCCTGGAGAAGTGCCAGGCACTTAGGAAGCCTACCGTGTATCGACACCGTCGAGATAATGGCATGGACGGTTGCGACGGTGAAAATCATTATTGAAGCTTTCTATGTGCCGTGCCGGCGCCAGCGCGACAAGAATTCATATCTTCCCGTCGCCGTTATATGTGAAAATTCATTTCAACGCCGTCCGCATTCTCGCGAGAGCCGGAAAAGTACGTCCCGCTCGTGTCGAGCGTCGTAGCATTTTTCTCTCGTTCCCGCGTGCGTCACCCGTTGTGCGGTTACGTTTCTCGATATTGCGGAGCGTTCGACAACGTGTGCGAGCGAGAAGGATGTGAAAAAGCTGCAGATCGAACGTAATTGAATGACCCCGGCTAACTATTCCCGGGTTAAAGAAAAAGAAACATTCAAATAACGTTTACTTAATCCAGGTGAAATAATTACTCCGATACTCCTTAGCAAATATATATGTATAAATGTGACATTTTTTTCTTTCAGTACGGCAACTTCTCTCGATATATACATACGATGCACATCATTCTCGCGAGATAAATGCCGGTGAAAATCGATCTCTTTCTAAGAAGACTCAATCACCACGACTGAAAGCGAGCGTCCGGGGCGCACTCATAATTAGTCATCGCGGCGCGTCGAGAGGAGCGAATGGCGGAATAATTCAAATTTCTTTTCCCCTGCATGTGTTGCAAGTGCAATACGATAACCGGGATACGTGCCGCGCGCGAATTGCGATCGACACGGGCGGCGTGGGCGTGACCGGTGCCGAGAGCCTCTCTCGGAGTCGTGAAGCACTCTCGAACTTGTCCGGTACGTGATCCCGGCCGAGTCCGGCTCGATCTTAAATACGTGTTCGCGCCGCCGTGGCGTTTTCGCTTTTGCGCGCCGGCTGTCACGATCCGAGACGGATAACGGCGCGGATATCGAGCCCGGCGCGAGCCCGACGTGGTGTCACCTCGCGGAGGAGGGTCGATAATGAATCTCGAGATTGAGATTGGTCACGTAGCGTGCGCGTCTTGGTGGATATCGATTTTGAAAATTACCGCGCGGATAATGTCGCCCGATAACTGTCTCTCCGCGCGATTTCTCCGAGAAATCGATATCCCCTCCCCCTTCCGCTCGGGGCTTCCTGCGCGCGTTTACCGTGGGATTGAAAATCCACCTGTGTGCACGGTCCCCGCCTTTGCCTTTCTACGTGACCACGTAAACGAGAGGTCGGGGCCTGATTAGAGCGGATATTCTTTTCGAAAACACCGGAGAGGCACCGGTGCACCGAAGAAAAATTTCCATCAGATAAACCGGTTGAATGGCGCATCCGATTGTTATTTTTATCGTCTGGTCAAGCGATGGATACACTGGATGTATCGTTCAAGTTGGGGGTACACGTTGTATTGAAGATCCTACTACGTTGTATAATAATAATACCCTACGTAATTACGAGGGACATTTCGAAGTACGTACTTCGAGTTTTGAAGTACTACGCAATAGCACCTTCAAGTTTGGAGGTATATACTTCGTAATTACATAGGATCTTGATTTCAACCGTATACCTTCAACTTGGACGATTAACAATGTACCTTTATCCGATGAAGTATCTAGTGAAGTTGTCGATGCGGTGAAACCTAATTGGAAAATTAGTCGTCCTTTGACATCCGTTGTAATTTTTATCGGATAAAGACACGACATTTTTTATCGGATGAAGCGATCGGATATTCCACTTGATCGGATATAGCCGTCGGTTACTTTTTAATTTTCCGATTATCCGATTATACGATCAGATATGGTCGGATATTTTTCTCAGTGTGGCTTTTCACGCTCGGCACTTTTGGCAATCTGCCTTTGACACCGAATAGATGTTTCTCGCGTTTGTCTCTCTGGATCTCAAAAAATCCTCTTAATCGCATACGAAATATGAGAATATGGATTATCTCAACGCGCGGATATTAATTAGTACAGGTAAACAAATGAGCAAAAGAGCGTGCTGTATTATTATTTTACGATATTTTTAGCCGTCGTGCGTTTCGCAAGAGTATTCGTGATCGCGCTGTCTTTTCGCGATATTTTACGACGATAAAAATGGGAGCGCGTTACCGGCGTGATCTTTCCGACGCCTCGTATCTAATAATTACCGGTGATTGGCAGTAGCCGCAGCGTCATGAAGTCGCGTAACGAGGCGATTAAATATCATCGGGTTAAAAAAAAGTTGTTCGCAACAAAGCGATCGATACATTTTCTAAGCCAGTATGCAGAGAGAGAGAGAGAGAGAGAGAGAGAGGTAATATCCATACAATTGGAAATAGAGAGCGAACAGTGTTTCAAGAGAGAAAGAGAGAGAGAGAGAGAAGCGGCAGCTCTCGTCCTACCTAATGGTATATGATTAACTGCTTCGATCTCTCTTGATTAATGATAGAGACGTCTGAGGATAATGGTCGTGACATTTAATTAACTAATTTAGCTCGTGCTGCGAAAAAAAATGCAACAATCGCTCGAGCTCGCGAATAGGTGACTTATTTCCGTGATACGATACTTTCTAAAGGAATCAAAAGTCTTATTCTCCATTTATGCACCGAGGAGTCGCGACTTCGCATATTGACGCCGGCGGCTTCCTGAGCGAAAGCTCAGAGCTCGCGGAAAGGCGTGACGGTCAAATGAATCACCCGGTGAGGGAAGAACCGTTTCGATTTTTGTCCTCCCTTCTTTTACCACGCGAATAGAATAACGTTCCGTTTATCGCGCGCGCGCGCGGGTCTTCCGTAATGCGGAGCCAGGAAATAGTAGCGCAATGGCGAAGCAGCAACGGGGAACTCGTGAGAACTCTATTACGTGAATATTTAGATAAGACCGCGTCCGCGCAATAAAGTACTCGAGATTCGATAAAACCGGCCGGCAGGCCGACTTGTCGTCGCTAGTGTGAACGTAGCCTAACGTCCCGTTGGTCCCGCGGGGGTCTTAGACCGTGACCGGCGCGACGCGGGCCCCGTCACACGATCGCACGGTTCCCGATCTTTTGCCGATCCCCACCGTCGTCGATCCTGCCTCCTTTCCTCGCCATGCAGCGCTTCTTGGACCCTCGTTGCACATATATATGTATACGCGAGAGCCACGAGACCGTGGAACTATTATGGGATCGTCACGCCGATAGCGCAGCGACGTCCCTCGTCTTCCTTCGCCGTTCGCTTCCTCGTCGCCGCCGCCGTCGTCGTCGTCCATGCTATGTCACCGTTCCATGATTCCGCTGCACCAGTTTCCCTGACCGATTTCGAAGCACCACGAGCTGCTCTCGCTCTCCTACGAAAGAGAGAGAGACGTGCCCGTGAGAATCACGAGAAAACGGTATACGGTACACGAAGACAGGATACGGGATACGATCGGTCGCGAATATTTTCGTAGATCGTTAAAGACTCTCTCGTGGGTTGGTCTTTTTCTCTTTCTCGCTCACGGCGCGCCGTTCAATCTCTAATTAGGCCCGGACAATGGGAAGTATGCACGGAGACAATCGCGCGGAAGGCCGAGCGGAAGAGTTTTTGAGATTTCTTTCCGCCCCCCGCCCCGGAGAAGGCACGCGTGTGCGCCCGTACAATGTACTTTCCGCGCGAAGCCGCGCGCGTGATTGCGACGCGGAGAGTCCGAACTAGGCGTTCTCGTTCGGCGAGAAAGAGAGAGAGATCGGGACCGTCGAGAGCGCGAGCTACTCCTCCGTACGTCGATTACCTCGAACATCGGCTGCGGGAACGCTTTTTGCGCGCGGAAGAAGTAAGCAGGAACTTTCTTGCAGAAGTGAGATTGCATTGGGTGTGCCCGATCCTCTCTCGGCCCGCGCGTGTGCAACCTTTACGTGATGCGCCATCGACGAGGAGAAGGAAGAAGAAGCGGCAGCTACGTCGCCGGCGATGAGCGCTCGCGGTTTTCCACTTCCATTCTCGCTCGGAATCGCGCCGGGATCTCTCTCTCGTTCCCCCGGCGTTCGATGTCCTTCCCTCATAAGACATTCATATATTCGAGCGATCGCGAAGCGTTCCACGACTTCTCGGAAAAGACTGGCATTAGAAACCGGCCACGAGAGGACCCACCGAGAACGCGCCTGGCCGCTCTCCTCTCTCTCTCTCGCGACTCACTCTCGGTCCCTCGGAGACTATGTTTATCTCACCCGGGATCCCACGCTGGGTGCCTTTCGTCCTTTGACCCTCCTTCTCCCCGTCCCGCGAGAAGGTGAGAGGAATCGTCCCTGTAGGACCCGGTAGCCGCGGGCGGCATCGCGCCGATCGAAATCGGAATGTGTGGGAGGCGAGGGAGATTTATCGCGATTCGATAATCCTTTTCGGACGCGACGACGACGGGCACGGTCTCGCGATCGTGATTTTTGCGAGATCTCCGAGGACTCCGATGACGCGAGGCTTATTGCTTAGGATCGTCGCGTTTCAGAGAGAGAAATTTAGAATCGTGAATTTCGTATCCATCAACGCGGGAGAAAGGAATTAGCTCCCACGGCAAAAAATTAAGTTTAATAGTTAAATTTCAGTTGTATTATATGGAGAGTTAATTCTTTTTTTTTTCCGTGAACTCGCATTGTTTCGATGCGCCTTATCTAGAAATGTTTACACTGACGGAAAATTATAGTTACTTTCGGCGCCAAATATATTTTACAGCAATAGCAACATGTATGTGAAGTTATTATCACTGACATTGTAACAATACTTACTAAAAAAATGTTTCTCCTGACTGTTTTTATGGTTAAAATAAAAAGAGACTCCGTTTAGCACTGAAAATATCTATAATTTTCTATCAGTGTCCGTGCGTTGTGTGATTTCGTAGCGAGATTATATTTACAATTTTGCGGGACTCGGTGTGACGAATTCGGATCGGTGTCAAGGAAATTACGGGGTTTCGGTTCGCATAAACGCGTTCGTGAACGCTCTCGCGGACACGGGAGTATCGCATCGCGAGATTCTACGTGTCGTGTTCAACGTCTCAACGTTACACTCGGGCTCAACTGGCCAATAAAGAAGCGATAATAGAGTTTCTTAAGCTGCAGATCCTACGGATCTCTAGTTGGCCGCAGTTAACCTGCGTGACTGGCCCATATCAGTCGCTCTATATAAGCGACACAGTGACACAATTACTGCATCATCGGTGCGCGACCATTCTCGATATTTCTTTCAATTTATCGTACGGTCTCGGTACAACGAAAACACGATCCAAATCTCAAATGTGAAATCTGCAAACGCGTCTCTGAAAGTCCAGCGTTGTGTAATCGCGTCGTTCGATAAATCCAATCAAATGTATATTTTATTTCAGCTGGTCACCTTAAGTAGCGATATATTTCGCGGTTTAAATACACGGTCGTTCATGATTATTCTCTTGACCTCGCGATACTTAAAAATGCGCATAATTAAGTGAAGTTGGTTTCGATTAAATTGTTGCGGTAATGACAGGTCTCGTCGTCGTCGCAATTTGCGACTCGATGGGACAGTAATAGCGCGGGCATATTCGTGCAGATCAATGAGCCGTCAATCAGGGAAACCATTGAATTCCACTTAGCGTGAGCATACGGTACGCCTTAGGTGATGGTGAGAAAGCTTGTTGCGATTCAGCTTGTTGCACTCAGCGTCACCGCACACACCTGCGGTTGATTGGCCGGTAAATAGGCGGGAGAAGATTGCCATTCGGCAAATTGGCTTTGAAAAGACGCGCGTAAACAATGGGTCGCGCACGTCCTCGCGTTTCGCGCAGCTTTTTACTTCGCGCGCGACGTGATTTGCGTGAAATCAACGATCTGAATTACAGTGGTAATTATGGACGCGCCGCGTATACACGGCTCTCCGGCATTTTAACATGATCACGAGACGAGATGTGAAATTGTCCGTTATTTATACGCGAATCGGCATAATTTAATCTGAAAGAAGAAATTATTCTCACATCTAGTGCGGCTTGTTAATTAGCCTGTTAATTAATATCGTTTGGCTTCTCATCGTTTATCTACATGTCGGAACAGGTTATACGCGACAATTATATTTATTGCTCATTTACTCAAGCGCACGTTATAGGTTTCTATTTTAGATGTGAGAAATCAACGCGCGCGCGCTCGTCATTGTAATTCTGATCTCGAGCTGTGCGCACACGGTGAGATTTCTCCCCGAAAGGAACGGATTCGATAACCAGGATTCATCAAGGTAATGAATCTATGTGGGAAAACAGAAAGGACCCGATTGTCGTGGAAATTGGTCATTGTGCTCGTCGCGAGCGATGTAATCGCGTAATCAAGCGCGATCAAGCCGATTTCACGCGATTTTCGTCACGCGGCGGCAGTCTCGAGCGCGTTCCACTGCTCGCGAGCCTTTTCCTCGCGGTAGGAAATAAGCCGTCGCGTAATTTTCGTAAATCTTACCGTGCGGACCTTGCGGCTGCTTCCTTATTGATCGGCCATTATCGGGACGGTATAATTTAACGTTTGCGAGAGGAGAGACAGTCATTAGAGAGTATTCGCTGTTAGCGGCATGTCGTGAAGCTTTGGCGCGCGATAAGATCGTGATTGAGTAAGCGTGTAGTAGAATGGAGTAGAATACGATTTACCGCGTGTTCTCCCCGGGACGGAGAAATATGCATCGGAGCGAGGTAAAAGTAACGTAGAAAACTAGACGATAAGTTAACGGACGGTAGTTCGACGCGAAGAGACTCGGTAGTCAAATTCGAGATTAATTTATGACGGAATGAGCAGCAGAAGCGAGAACGTCTCGTGAAAAGTGACGGAAGAAAATGACCACGTCCGTAACAAGATGCTTGCGTGTCGCATCGTGCATGAACGAAGTGAGGAACGTCCGTGATCTAAACTTTGAACTCGGCCTTTTAATGGCCACAATAAAAGCGAGGCTCGTTATCGATTGTCACGGAAACGCGATGGAGTTCCGTTTAGCGCGAGAGAGAGCCGAGGCGCGATCCGCCGCGTCGTGTTTAATGTCACCTGGCGCGGCACCTGGACTCGATCGGCCAATAAAGATGCGATAGGGGAATCTCGGAGAGAAAGCGGCCTGTCTCGCAGCCTGGCGTAGCCTGGCCGCCGCAGGGGTCCGCGAATGAATATCGACGAGAAAATGAGGGAAGCGAACGGAACGGAGTCGCGTCCACGATGGCGCTTCGGCTCTTCTCGTGAATACACGTCGCGCCAGCTGTGGTCTCCGAGTTTCGGGAGAAAATCCCATTCTTCCGCGAATCTTTTCGGTTTCTTATCTCCTTTGCGGGGGAAAAAAATGGATGTCGACAAGTTTTAACACGCGTGAATTTTCCTGCATAAATATTTGTTCACGGAGAAAAGGAATCGCAACGGAATAGGAACCGGGTGAAAATTCAGTGACAAGAAATGAAAATTCGGCGATGAGAAGCGATATTTCTGTTACCGCGACTGAGAACAATTAACTGTAGCAGAAACCTCCTCCGGGAATTTTTCTGTTCCTACGACTGAATTTTTATCCGGTCTACAAGCAATAGAAAATTCAGTTACGGAATTGTTTTTCCCGTGTATCCTCGAGACAGAAACCGAAGAAAAAAATTGGGGAAATTTTCTTCCGAAACTTTAAAAGTGTGTCAACTGAATTTGGGCAGTTCCCTCCGGAAGAAAGTATCCCGTAGATGCAAAAAACCGTGACGTTTGTCGCTCGGGAAGTATCGATACAATTAAGTTTACCCTTTCGGCCGTTGAAATCAGTTTTCCAAGTCCACATCTGTCCGGGGCCGCTTTGATTTGAGGTGCGTGCGAGCAATGAATACGGACGGAGTGAGTACTCGACGATATGATTTCTTTCGACGAATTTTCGACAAACATATATAATTGAACGCAATTTATCGCTTCCGGAGAAAGCGCGGTTGCGAGGAATCCCGGTGGGGGAAAAATCGCGGAACCTTTGACTCCGGGAGTTTAATAGTTGCTGCCTCCTAGATTTTACACTAGCCGGCAGCCTGCACGTGTGCATGAGTTGCGTATTACTAATGTATTCCTTGTCGCACGCGTGTACCTGCTACTCCGCCGGAACGCCTCGCAACAACAAATCTCGCTGGCGGCCGAATATACTTAGAGAGCGAGCTTCGGTCTCGCATCTAAATCTATTTGCACACCGGACCGGTCAGTTCGAAACGTCGCGCGCAAGTGGTCGCGTCGTGGCGACAAGTTTTCAGTGCGCGCGCGTATTTCAGCCGGGCGGAAAAGTGTCGCCGCCCACGTGAAATCCCGTAATTCCGAAACACTCGTGAAAGTGGTACGGCGGGATCGCGTTTCGTGCGTGGATCATTGTGAGGGGGCACGGAGAATCGACGACCGCCGAGATCATTTCGCGCACCGGTTCGTACGGTTGCGATTTCTCGCGAACAGCGTGACGGCGCGCGCGCGAGTTATCCAATCGGTCAGACGGCGAAAAACGCGAATTTACGAAGGCCGACGGCCGTAAATCCTCGACGGCGGGGCCAGTCCTCCGCGCTGGAAACTCGTCGGGAGACATGCGACGCGCTTTATCTCACTGTCGTCGGATGTGTCGCACCTCGCGCGCGATTCGATCGGGTAATTAAAGCGGGACGCATTTTACATCGCTTCGCAATTTATTACTCCGCATCACGGATGATTGATCGCGTCACCGACGATCCGAAACGATATCGGTCTTCGGCCCGCGGTGCAAGTTAATGGAGCACTCCGAGAGAATTATCGGCGACATTCGGAGACTCGCCGGTATTTCCGCGCGAGACCGCTCGATTCCACAAATCGACGCCCCCGTGACGCGCTCGTGCGCCGCGTCTCCCGACGGATCCGCGGCGGCACGATCGATTTGTAAACAAGCGACGACGGGGCCAGTAGTTCCCGGTGACCGGCAAAAAAGACTCGTCGCCGGGGGAGCGCAAAAACGGGCCCGCATTTCTACGGTTCATTACACTCCGACCGTCGCGGCGTCTCGGCCCCAGACGAGAACTCGCGTCATACATATTGCATGACTCCTTCCCGATGCTCAATCGGTAGGAAGTACCGGGGATTGCGTCAGCGCTTCTTGCGTTTCCGTAGGATCGAGCGTCGTCGCGAGATATGATTACACGCTTCGTAGATGATCTATGCAGCGTGTGTTGCTCTTGTCTCTCTCCGGCTCGGATTAAAGGGATCGAGCCGTCCTGAGAACAACAGTTGACTCCCGAGTTTTTCCTACGATTTTCACGGGTCAGTGTGTATCTCGCTTATCCTCGAGATGTGCATCGGAATAATTGTCGAGAGAATAGTTGAAAAAGATCCCACAATCCGTGATGTGACAGGGCATCATCCCCGTCGATAGCTGTCGGTTTTCTCCGGACCATTTCTCCCGGATTTAAAACGAACATTCGAATACATCGCCGGTTTCAACCGGTTTTATTTATGAATTCTCGCTTGACGCGGTACCGTTGATAGCAAAGACAGAAAAAACAATTCCGTCGGTGCAACTGAATTTTTTCTCGCCGAATGGAAATTCAATTGTAGGAAAATTCTTGTACAAGATTTCTATCCAGTTAGTTGTTTTCAGTTATCTCAACCAAATTTCAATGGCTGGAATATCCACACGAATGTTCTCAGTCGCGGTAACAGACGACATCATTTCTTGTCGCCGAGTTTTCATTTGGTCCCTATTCTGTTGCAAGAACTGAATTCTTTTTTTCGTGTGGAAAAGGTAAAAACAGCAACACTCTCCATCTTCAGCGTCGAGATTTTAACTCACCGAAATTATTATATCGATCTTCGTCCTCGGACACAAAGTATCGCCGGTCTCAAAGATGAGATCTTACGTTTGCCTTCCTTTCGGCGAAATCGTGGCGCGCGCGCTAGCGAGGATCTTTCTCGGGGAGAGGGGGAGGGGTTTAATTGCGATCGACGAACCGGTGATTTTCTTCGATCCCTCGATCTCTCGACGTTGGCGTTGTCCTACGGCGAAGAGGCAGCAGCAGCGGCGGCTTCCACCGTGGCCGTAGAAAGTCCCTTTTTTCCCTTTTCGTTGTTCCTCCTCGAGCCTCCTCGAATCGCGGAGTGCTCGTCATTCCGTGCACGTCGAAGGCCACGCGACCTGATGCCTCGAGGACACGCTGTTGCATCCAGTATCCTCTGTCCTCTTCGTCCTCTTCCTCGTTTTCTCCTTATGCGCGTTCCGTCTTCCTACCTACTACCTTTCTATCTTGAAGAACGACATGAGAATTCTTGGAAAATACGTACGTCGGTGCCTTGTGATCCGCACGAATATATGCTTGTCGTCTGATACGCTGTTTCGAGTATATTTTGCGAACCGATTGTCCGCGAGCATTTTGTCATATATCTAGATTTTGACACTACAAAAACCAAAATTGAACTCCAAATTCCGTCGAATTGGAATAGAGAATCTCGAGGTACAATTTTATGCAGTCTTGTCTTATCTTGAAGCGAAAAATGATTTCTGATGACTTACTACCGTTTTCTTCGCGTCGAGGCAAGAAAGGGCTAATTTTAAAATTACTTAATATTCGATTATCTCAATATTCTATCCTGCATGTAATCTTTATTTTTCATTTTAATAAACGATGTATTAATTATGTAACTTAGTGGACTCTGCGAATAGAACATGCCGGATAAGCAAATATTATATAAATAATTAATACAGATAGATATAACAAGATTAATAGGTGAGTAATACAACAAACTTTCTCCTTTCATAATCTTTTTATTTTTTTTTTTATTCACGTTGAACACTTTAATAGGATTTGGATATTAAATGAATCAAAGGATTATAAAGAAAAAGTATTATTAGAGGCATAAATCATATTTACGAGGTTTATACAAATTCTAAAATTTAACTTGCGACATTTCCTATGCTTCGCATATTCCTGACCGTCACTTTAAAGATCCAGAATATTTTGAAAGCGTCGACTGTTATGATCCTTTAACCGTTCAATAGCGGACGACTACGATTGGCGATTGATAGGAGGGGATGACGTAACCCGTTTTGTTTTGGTATTCTCGCGCGTCGCATACGTTTTCACGACCGAGTCATTACGTCCCGAGCCGACGAGCGAAGCGCGTGCTGCGATTCGAAATACGTGTGTCGGTGCATTTATCATTTCCGTCGGACGATTAAAATATTTCGTCGGCTTTTGAAACCTATAATCGACGGCATCGCGTTATACAACACGTATTTTTCCGGTCGAATGTTACCACACGTGATTGTCGATATTAGTGAGTGTCTGGAAAGACGGTGTGATCAGGATATTGCGTCGGGAAGTCGGGACACGCGGGCAATGATACATCATATATTTCCACGTATATATATACATGCGTATTTTCAGGTGTTTTTCCTATGTAAAAGTTTGGGGGTTTTTTTCGTTGGAACTATTTATACGTGGTCGGTATATATTTTCCCAAACCCGCAGTAATAACGTAGAATTGAAAAAAAAACACACTTCGACATTTTTGCTTTGCTGAAGGTCAAGAATGTTTACAATGTGCAATTATGAATGCGGTACGATTGTTAATAATAGCAAAAGAAAAGCGAGAAGGTATTTCGTCGAATTTTTATGTTTATATTATTGTCTCACACGTATGTGAGCTAAATAATGTTGATGACAATATTGATTTCACGTATAATCTGACGATTCCCGCGCGTGCGGTCGGTTACAATTTTCTCTACTTGCGATTCTCAGGGTGACGCGTCGGGATTCTCTCTCAGCCCTGTCGATGAGAGAAGCGACGAATCGGTGATTGGCGAAGCGCGCGAGGAAAAACACCTTGAGAGAAGATATATCGCGTGCTCTTTCACGCCGATGTGTCCTCGCGCGATGGCGCCAATCATACTTTAATAGTTTCGTTCTTTCGCTCTCTCTCTCTCTCGCTATCGCGCGCGCGCTGTCTCCTCTTCCTCGGCGTTGCATCATGCAACGCGCATCGTCGGGGTTTTCAAGGACGCGCGCGCCTATTAATCCGTGGCGGAAAAAAGCCGGCGGATCGCTCGGGGGCTCTGATAGATTACAAATCCGAAGTAATAGACAAAGGTCCCCGTCGGTTGGCGCCGCGTCGCGCATACCATCCTCGTCGCGTTAACTCTAAAGGACATCGGCGACAGCCGCGACCGCTGGTGCCCATCGGGGCAAAAATAGCGGTGACAAGATTATCTTTGTAGCGATTGCATAATACCTCGGATAATTTCGCGACCGAGGACTGGTCTTCACTCTCGCTTCGTTACCAGCGCGGGACTCCGAGACACGAGGCTCAACCGCGAGGTCGACCTCCTCTCCTTCCTTTCCGTCTTTCTCTCTTTCTCTGTTCTCCTCTTCCACCTTTCCTTTGAAGAACTGGAATCACGGTCCCCGTGTTCTTGCCCCGTGTCCGCGGTGTCTGCGATTCCAGGCCCGATTATCGCGCTAACTGCGCGCTCTCGTCGTCGTCCTGTAGTTCGTTCTCGTGACTTCCCGAAAAAATTCGCGGAAAACACGCGGAGGAGAAATTGCGCGTGAAGCATCGCGTGAATCTCTGTCTCCGGTCGGGACCAGCGCGCTATATTATCGGCTGGATATTTTTTTCACTTTTTTCGTATACGCGCCTGCCTTTCGTATAAGAGACGGAGAAGAGAGAGAATACGTTTATATATAATATAATTAGCGATATCGATGTCCCGCGACTCCCAGGAGGAGTGCGCATGGTACACGGTACAGTTCAACATTCCCGGCTGGTATTCCTTGCGGTAGTGCCCGGCGCATAATTGATTGCAGTCGCGTTTGAGGCTATCGCCTTTGAGCGACGCGGGGTAGATATAATAGAGTTTGCAGGATACGAATGCGCCTGCCGCGAGAATTGAGAATCGCGATCCTTCATCCGGGACGTGTCGGGGTGGAGGGAATCCGCGGAATAAAACCGACAGGAACGCTCTCGCCGTCCCAGAGCGAGAGCGGCGGGGCCGGTAGACTCCATTAATACTTGAGAATGAACGCGCGCAAAGGTCGTCGCAAGTAAATGCCAAGCGGCCGTGCTCAATGAATCCGAACCGAGCGGTCCGTCGCTCGTCGGGGATATCTTCCACGATATAGGCTCTCGCACGCTTCTCGCCGACTGGATCCATTAGTCATCCGGTGCTGCTCTTCAGGTAGCGGCCCCGAGGAGAGCCGCCCGACGGCTGTTCCCATTCGAGCGGGTGGTCCGTCTCGGAAGTTCCACCGGCGGATTAGCAGCGGAGACGTTTCACGCCGTGGCGTTGGAAATTCGGTCGGTCTCCTTGATATCTAGTGGATCATCGTCCGGAGCATGATTTCCTCGATCTTTCGCGTTGAGAGAAACGGAGATGTAGGTGTTTGCTCACGGATCTCGGTTTCTATTCTCTTCCCGTTGATTGAATTTCGTCTCGGAAGAGGAACGGCGCCGTAAAGGTCGGGGGCATCCTGGCAATTTATAAATATATAACGTTGTATGAAAACATCGCGTAAGACTGAAATTGTTATCAATAATAATTGAATTATTCTAATCAATAATATGGTTATTAACTGAATTATTGTAATCAATAATATGGTTTGCACTTTATCGTACGAAGGAAATGTACAGACGTGAAGCAAAAGGGGGTTCAAGATATTTAAGCCTCGTGATCTCGTGATCTCAATTTATACGAGTCACTACCGAGTCGAAATTTTAAATCCTGCATTAAGACTTCGAATGCGGAGGAACGGCAATAACTTCCCTTGGTAGCACCAAGGGAGCACAATAGGAGACTGAACACTTGATGTAGAATTAAATTAGATTTAAAGTGGGATTAAAATTTCGACCCGGGTATTCTAACTCGTTCGGTCTCTTTCTACATCTCTCAACGCGGTTTCGGCTCCATGCTCCGTCTGATACTTTACGTCGATGCTCGGTCTAATCTCGCGCGGTGTCCCGCGGTAAAAACGCCGGGATTACGGGGACACAGTCGCACGATTTGTTGCCGCGTATAAAGCCCTCAAGCTCGGATCGAGCCGGATGAGCTGACACGCGGGCGGCTACGCCGTTTCGTCTTCTCCCGGCTGCGCCGACGTTTGTAGGAACGCCGAGATGGATCGTTTCCGTTTAATTTGCCAGCATGATTAACGATAGAAAGCGCGATAGTAGCGGAACATGTATATTCCCTTGGACACCGCGAATGCACCTATCGCCCTCTTTGCCTACTCCCCCCCCCNCCCCCCCGCCCCCCTCCTCATTGGTGACCTTTGTGACGCTTACGTGTGTACGTACGCGCGTGGCCAAATGCAAAAACGCCGCGGCTTCCTCCCGGAAACCGCCGATGATTAATCGCGAGCGATCGCGAAACTTATTCCCAGTCGTGTCGATAATTACCCCCGCGAAAAGATATTACAAATCATCCCGGTTAATTTCTCGACATGTTCGCTTTAACTCTCTATCAGTTACACGCGCGCCCGAGTCCCGAGAACTCGCACGATGCGCCGGATCCTTCCTGCGAGCGTGCGCAACTCGATCGAATCGATAAGATACACGCGTACATTCTGAAAAAAGGAAGGATGAGAGAGAGAAATAAGCCGAGAAACTCATCTTTTCCCGATGCTTTCACCTCGTCAATTTTTGCGCGATCTTCTCATCGTTGACGTGTTCGCGTGAACTTATCGTCACGTAGTTATCGTTCGCTCCGATACGCGATCGTTGTTCAAAATCGAAGAATGACGCGCGCGCACGTGAACGATCGTCACACTGAAATCTCAGTGTGACTCCGTCGCGCTCCGCCGAGGTAGCTGGAACGTGATCGCGTACAATCGTGGCCGGCTAGATACGTCGATGCGCGAGGCCGGTAATCGGATTAAGCACAGGTGTGTCGTTCAGGTGGCCGGTACGTGATACTTTACCAGCGACCGAGATACCGGCTGGACGGATTTGTCTTCATCTGCATATTCTTCCGCTCGTACCGAACAAACCGCGTCACCGGTTCCCAGTAAACGTGGTATCGCGCAACCGTTTCGAGAAAGGGAGAAAGAGACGACACGTCCTTCGAGGCCGACGCGCTCCGTTTTCGAATGGGTGGCGTTAATTGCTCGCGACCGATCGCGCGGTGACGTTTTATTTTTCCTCTGAAAAAGGCCGCGTTAAGTTAAAATTGTCGTTGGTGTCGCGCTATCCGCGATATCGATTGGCTGTGCGCTCGCTTCATGTCGCGTATGCCTATGTCAAATCATCACGCTGCATTACGTCACACGGTTGCGCAACCGTTGTGTTTCCTTAGCTCGACCATTCAACATCGCGTGTGGAAACGCGCATCTTCGTTCTCGCGGTTCGCGCCGCCTCTCAGTTTCCCAGAGGAACGTCGTCGTAACCGCACGACACGCGCCGCGGCGTAGATAACTCCGTGGCGATATCTACGTAGAGCTTTCCCGACTCCTGCACGCTCCGACAGTGATATTCGAGGGCGAGGACTTGTGTATTTACGACGAGCGAATCGGTGCCGGGCACACGGATGTAGGAACGCTGGAGCGAGCGTGGTCTAGCGTGATCTCTCGAAATCGCGCTTGATAAATTCGCGGCTATCTATGTGGCTCGCGATAAATCGCGACGCGTCATTATTCGCGGTCGCTCGTCGCGATTAACTCGTCGTGCGTGTGCGATCAGGTCGGCGCGTTAATTAGACGAGAACGACACGTGGGTGACGACGTACACCCGCGCTCGCTCGCTCGCTCGCGGAGCGATCTCATTGCAGGACGCCCACGCGCGAAGACAATCGCTCGACTTCGTCTCAGCCTGTCGTCCGATCGTCCTCTTCCTTTCACGCGCGGCAGTCCATTACGCACGCATTCCCCTCGCGCGTCCTCGTCGCGGCCGCTGGCGTGCACGCGCGCGTAGGCGTGTGCGGGCATTATTCACGTGCGTGCGGCCACGGAATTCCTCGGACACGCTGTCGACCGGGTCGAATCGCGTACGCCAGAATTAAACGACATCGGTCGGTGACGACGTTGGACGACGATGCTATTAGTTTAGTTGGTGGTTCGTTGCTCCGCGATCGGGCAAGTTCAGCGGGGCTAATCCCGCCGCGGATCGCCGCACATCCGCGTGTCGTAACAATAATCACATCGAGGCGCCGTTATCGCCGGTTATGCTTTATGCTTGTTATTACGTGTTGTGTGATGTGTGTCGCGCGATACGAAATTACCGGGAAGACATTTGAACACGAGAGCCCTAGCGGAGAGAGAGGGAGAGAGGTTCCTTCGGCGAATCGGAAGCAAGGCGAGCCCGACAGACGACACGACAGATTGGCCCGTTTTTTGTTTTTTTTTTTCAACGGATTGATTACCGAGTTCGTATTTCGTCTCCGCTATTAACTCTTGCGAACAGTGAAGGACATTTTTATGCGTTAGTTATTTTTTCCCTAGAATCGATGTGTGTTTGCGCACGGAAGAAAGGAATTAGCTGTTGATGTAATACGATTGAAACTCAGGACTTAGTTTTTAGCTGAGAAGTAGGTTTAGAAGAGGGATAAAAAGAGTTAGCTAAATTAACCAAATTTCAATTGCATTGTATGAACAGCTAATTTTCACCAGTGGGAACTACTTCTTTTTCGTGAAGTTATACGACGCGGCTCGGCCTTGCCTCGCGCCTCGTATAGGCGCGCGCCGGAAAGGGAGAAGTCCCGACCAGCTCTCCTCACGATTCGTCGCTCCGATTGATCGCGCTAAAAAATGAGACTGGTTTTCCCGGAGCGCGGCGAATCGTCGGAAACGCGCGAAATGTCGAGCGTGGACGCGTCTTGGGTGGCGCGCACGCGATGGTAGAGCGATAAACGTCGCGTCTTCGTTGTCTCGAGTATCGAACCACCCCCGAGAGAGAATCGAGCGAACGAGCTAGAAACGTACGAGAGTGCCGCGGCCGAGAGAGAGAGAGAGAGAGAGAGATAAAGAGGAGACGCGACGCGAGAGAGATTTTTCTCGTCCCGGAGCGGGACGTTTGCTCGCGGAATCGCACGCAGAAGGAGAGAACGAGAGAGAGAGAGAGAGATCTTCTCTCGCCTGCTTAGCATAACGGAGCAGCGGCGGCGAGTACCCGGCACACCCACCTCAAGATCCCCTGGATGGCAGGTCGTCGGTAATAACCCGGCCATAGGTAGACCACCGCGAGAGCGCAATCCGCTGGCTTAATGGCGGCAGCCGCTGTGAGATATCGCGATACCAGTTCGCCTTGCATTCGCGGCGCACGATAACGACGAAGACGAAGACGGCGAGATCGCGGTTAGTGACGCGTCTACACGCACTGTCGCGTCACTGGTGCCGACGGAGGGAGGACGCGAGCGAGATTGCGACCGCGGGTTTATGCGTTTCAATTCAGCGTGAACGTCGTGTTCTTCGTTCCCCGTGCGTGGACACGGAGAGCCGGCCTGCCCGCCCGCTTGACGGCGGTGCGAGTGACACGACCGCGTCGAGCATCCTGCTCGCGATGGGGTTTTATCGTTTTAGAAAAATGAATACCATTCGAATTGCTCGCGACCGTGTCATCGTCTCTTCGGTCTCGCGTGGTTTTACACCATGGTCCCGCCGTAGAAAATTCTCACCGGTATCCAATCCGGAATTCAGCCCAATTTCCCAAAATAATTGTGGATTCTGCTCGGGAAATCCATGTGGGTTCTGGTTGAGAAGGTGCGATGTTTCAAACATTGTGACTTTGTAAGGGGAAAATATAAACAGATCCTATGTTATCATCCTCGATATTACCTTAAAGATTTTCCCGCTTTCTGTTTTATACGATTTAACAGAATATACGAGCTTGATATTCGGTCAAACCGTTATCCGGCTCTAGCAGTGACGATCCACACACCCGTCCCGTGTTTGGAATAAGAATGGAATTCCCAGTTGGTATCGTAGTGATGTAACCTATTTTCGACGACGTTGGATATTTTAGTCAGAATCTATTCTGTATCCGGAAAAATTGTGGGAAATTTTTATCTCTCGGTTGATTCGACAGTGATTTCGGCATCGATACGCGGCAAATTAGCAAAATTTCATAACGTCACGAATTATATGATTAGGTCGAATCTTATTAACGTAGTTATCATAAGGAATATTTCGTTTTGGGAGAGTTTTCTCATCGGGCAGAGAAATTGAATCGGCGGTGCGGCGATTTGGTATTGCGACATGCTATCTCGCGAGATCGGAGAGCGTCACTTGCGCGAGACACGAAACACGTGACCCCATGTGACTCGCATGTGAGTATGCACTTTCGGGTTGCTTATGCTGGACACGTTTCCCAACGTTTACTCATGTCTCGCGCACGAGATGGGGAAAGAATGTATATGCGCATGTCTCGAGACGAACGGACGAAAGAAATTTCGTGCATCCATACGCGCATGGGCGCCGATATTGCGTTTGTCAGGAGGCGTGGGAGCGCCTGTGAGCGCCTGTGAGATTTTTCTTAGATGCCCGCTAGAAAAGTAGATCTTGAACGGTCTGTTGATCAACAATCCTTTTGGCATAAAGCTTCATGCATAATTTGTCGGGAAAAACTTTAATTACTAATGATGATAATAATACGCAGAAAAAAGTGCTAAATTCGCAAGTAAATAGTTGCACCAATACTCCTTAGCAAGTTTTTACCTGCTAAATTTCAGCGAATTTTACTTGGATCATGTAAACATATATTTCTTATTTAGATGATTTATTTGGAAAATATTTTACTTGAATCGAAAAGATATTACTTAATCCAAATAAAAATTTATAAAGTGTTGGAATAATTATTTGCCTAAATCTATCACATTTTTTCTATGTAAGTGTACATAAAAAGTACAGAAAACCTTTCATGAAGAGGCTGATTTCAAATGTTTAATAATAGTAGCATTAGAAGGAGCGAATAACGTATGATAAAAATGTGTAGTATCAACGTTTCAATCTGAAAAATCCAGGAGAGATTTTTACGAGTCTTTGTTCCTTCGTCACCTCAAGCTTTATCGCTCCGATGTCAAAGAGATGAAATAAAACTGGAGTGGACAAGTGCGATGATCCAGCTCCAAACTCGCGACGCCCATGGGCACGTGCGTGTTCTCGCGAACGCAACGGACGGGGAGAAAAACGTGCGCATTTGCGCGCCGTCTCCAGGCAAATTGTGATCGCAGCTCGGCTGCTGTTACGTGCTTGACGGCGCGACGCGACGCGATGGCGGCGAGCAGGAAGTCGCTCTCGGACCTCGCGGGATAAGCGATATTCTTTCGCCGATAAGGATAACGAGGCAGGTCAGTGAGCACGCGGACGAAGCACGAAGTGGTCGCTTAATAAATCACGTTTTCCCATGCTCCAACGATAATCGACGCGATCGGCCGATAAGGGCCGGTATGCGATGGTTGGGTACAGGCGCGGTGGTGACACCCGTGAAAAGTGGACGCGCCGCGGCTCGCACACGCGATGTCTCTTGATTAAATTAAATCGCCCGCGAGAAATTAAAATGAGTCTGAAGTAAGGAGCCCGTTAAGGAGCCGGATTCTCTCTCTCTCTCTCTCTCTTTCGAAATAGGTTAGCGACGAGTAGAAGCGGTACATATACACGTGACGTAGGCAATCTGGGTAGCAGAATTATCGTCCTAATGAGAAATTCGATGTCGGGCGATTGTTTAATGATCCGTTGAGCCTAACGCGCGATAACGCGGCTTCGCCCGTGTCGGTTCTCACGGTTCGCGGCTTTAATAATTGACTTACATTCAATTACGGCGCACAATGTCTTTACTTCGACACGCACGCCTCTGCACGGCTCGCCGCTCTTTACGGGCGCGGGTTCGCTCTCGGAAACGCGCCGAGTCAGGTTTTTATTATCTTTTCTCTCTCTCTCTCTTTCTCTCTTTCGATCACATATTTATACATCTTCTTGCGACTCTGTTGAATAATTAGTCGATAATTGGATATTATTGATAACCGGTATTATCAGTCGAGCCATTTGTCTCGAAAGTAGCGTATCTGTAGGTCTACTTTTGAAGATATCGTTAATATCAACAACCCTATTAAGCTGGTAGTCCCCACTATCGCAAATCGAGTTCGCACTAAACAAAACATTTAGTGCTATTTATGTGCTAATTAGTTGCCCTAATCGCGATTTTGTTGCTCCAACTGTTTAGCAGGGAATAGTGTTTAAAATGGGTGGGGCCAGATAGACACAAGACACAGATAAACACAATATGCTAAGTTAACACTCGGGTGTTAAAAATGACGGATGTTAAACATTTAACAAGGACTGAAGAACAAGTACGGAATGTTTTTTCACTGTGTTCATGTTCGTAACAATTTCTACGTCCACCGTTCCAAAATCAATACTTCGTCTATCAGGTGATATCGTAATGGCAGGAACACTGAGCCCGAAACGTCGTAAAATTCTGTTCCGCTCAGTCCTGTCAAACGTGTCATTCGGATTTGCTGGACTGACCTAACCCGCACGTCGCGTGCAAACACAATTAATGTCAATCGACGATCGTATTAGCATTCCAGAGGGGTTGAGAAAGGGGAGAGAGAGAGAGAGAGAGAGACCGTGTTCCTGCCGCGAGAAGGAAATCCCGTGCTCGCCCGTGCCTGCGAACGGCTCGACGAGCAATATTTCCACGACTGCGATTAACATTTCACGAAGGTAACGGGCGAGTGATATGGTTATTGCGCGACGAGGCGACGTTTACAAATCGTTTTTCAACTATCACCGGTCGAGACCTTTCCCTTCTCGAGTTAAGAGCACAGATATACGGCCGTTCAGTCGCACGATCGTACGACACTAATATCGTCCTTCCAACGAGGACCTAATCGCTGACATGTTATCCGGCGGATCATCGTGCTTCCTTTAACCGTGTCGCTCGATATCGTTGCTCGCGAATATTGTTGTTATTATTGTTACTATTATTATTATTACTACTAACAGACACAACGCGTAAACCTCGTCCAACGAGTTCGCATTTAAATGTAAACCATTTATCAGCCGCTAATTATTGTGGGCAATTAATTAAGACGGAACGAACGCTATTTGTAACAGCGATAGTTCTTTTATTTAATCCGTACGAGCGTTTATTTCAAGGCAACATTTGTTGCCTTGCGCGCGATTAATGCAACACGTGTGAAATTGAACGCTCTTATCCCGACGATCGCGTTATTGAATTTCGACGATTAACCGACCGACGGAATAACGATTTAATTTTCTTAATCGTTATCTCACGAAGGCTGAATTACGAAGCGCTCAGATATACGCTCGGAATATAAGCGGTGTTTATGTTTTAAATATCTGGAACATATTCGCGATGTATATCAACGTTCTTATCCCTTCGAGGGTTATAATCTCGAGATGACACGACCACGCGTTTTACCGTCTCGAAGAATCGCTTGAATCGCGCTATACTACACCAGTGCTCGGTATCCTTTTTGATAGCGAATTACATTTACCCAGGACCGGTCGAGATTCCAACGTTCTGGATTATATCATTGAGAGCGTATTTATCCGAAACAGAGAGAGAGAGAGAGAGAGAGAGAGAGAGAAAGAGGGAGAGAGAGCTATAAAATCTAATAATAAACGTTACGGGGATTTTTACGTACTCGTTTGCCGTCGGCTCGTCGCCATGGCTCGGCACACAATCGATTTCCACTCGTGGCACAAGCTCGTTGCATCGAGCGAGCGAGAGAGAGAGAGAGAGAGAGAGAGAGAAGCACCGTTCGAGCACACCACACGACGAAAGAATGAAAATTGTCTGATGACCCATACAGTTACCTCGGCTATCGACCACAACCTTCCCTCGGTGGTTCAGAGTTCGCGCCTGAGGACGAACCCTACGACGACGGGAGAGAACAACGAACGGAGCCGTTTTAGACTTGTCTACGGGACGTCCGCATGATCGTCGGACTTTGTCCGACGGAGATCGCGAGTGTGTGTATGTGTGTGTGACGACATTGCGTTTCCAAAGTCACGATCAGGTCTTGGACCGACTGTGAATCGATTTCCATCGATATGAAAAACAAATTGCTTATCTCGAGACGATATCTGTATAATATTTCTTTCTTTTTTTTTTTTATTTTTCCCTCTCGATACCTGTTGTACTCGATACTTGCTTCTTGGTTCCAATTTATTATTTCTCATTACACCACTTGATATCTCGGGAAGTCGCGGATATCGTTCCAACGGGTGTTCCCTTATCGCTGGTTAAGTACTTACCAGGCGCACGGGAGACGCATGACGGCCCGATTAATCCCTTCCTGGGATAATATACGTACGCGATGTGTCCCGAAGAAATTCATTAACGCACTAATGAATTTCTCAGAGACAGCGCGGCTGGCTGGTCTCGCGACGCGACCGACCCGCTCGCTCGCCGCGAGTTTTATGAAAACTGGTTCTATCTATTCCGAGGCGCGAGAGCGCTTGACAATTTAAGCTGCTTACCGCGCGGCACCTAATGCCAAGAGTAACTGCCGAGTGGATTAACACGTTAACTGGCCCGCGTAAGCCTCTTTAAAGCGGCTCGCTCGGAGCCGAGCCGTGCGAACGAAGTTTCGGAAAGAAAAATTCTCCGTCCGCCTGTGCTCGCTCGCTGTTTGCTCCATATTTCCAGCCGCCGTTTCATAACGTTGTAATCCGCGCGCTGTGCACGGCCACGGCCGAACCGCGCGTGCCTTTTTGCAAAATCCGATTGCCGCGCTAGAGAACCCTCTTTGACGCGGAAACAGAACGGCGATCTCCCGCTCGCTTTCTATGGACTTGTTTAGCTCCGGAATAATTACGCGGGAAAAAAATGTACGGTTATATTAATTAAGGAAGGGAACAACCAGACGCGGTTTCGGTGGAAGGAGACGGAAATTCTGGTTGTAAGAACCACAGTTGAGTTTCGTAAGAAACAGAAATTCCGTCTCCTTTGTTCAACCAGAACGCATCTGGTTGTTTCCTTTTTGGCTGATGCGATCGGATTATTTCCCGTGCAGAGATCCTTCTTTTCACACGAACTCATATTTATTAAAAAGAACGTATTCTTTTTAGTGAACAACATGTAAAGGAGCTCCTCAGTATCGCCACTGAAAATCCAGCACTATGGAATAATACGCGTCGGAGATGCAGCAAATTTTCACCCCTTTACTCGGCACCTGTAGCGGCGAACACAAACCTCGATCTCGATCGACTGTCGACTTAATCGGCGCGCATAGGGCGGTAATGCCGGGAATAATCGGCCGCGGATCGCGAGTTAAGGGGTAACAAACGACCGGGACAGGGGATTAACGAGAGACGAATAGAGCCGGCAATGGCAATTGAATGCACGCTCACCCAGGAGTCCGTGGGCCCTGAGGCGATGATAAATCTGTGGGAAGCGTCCGAGGGCCGCTCGCTATCTCGCCGTTCGCGACTTCTTCCGTCGTTGTCATCCGATTCTTTTCTTTCTCCAAATAATTGTTTCGCGCATATCGATCAATCATATCCGGAATTCCGTGTCGCCGAGGGGTTAATCCTGTCGATTTTCCCCGCTTTCGTCGAGGACACTATCTCTACGACATTCCGAGTTGAAATCATCGTCATAATTCAAGTCTAATTTAATTCTATATTAAGTAATGTAGCTAAGTAAAATTTCGTCTTGGGTCATCCCAAGTCGAAATATCAAATCCTACGTTAAGTCGTCAAATTTTTAACGCTACACGGGGAATTTAGTTCTCCAGAGCCGAAATTTTAATTCTACGTTATGTCTTCAAGTGGAGAAAACGGAAATAACTCGCCATTTGTAGGGAAAGCCCAAGGGTCAAGGGAAGCCTAATAGAAGACCTTTGGAGACTTGTAATGTAGAACTGAAATTTCGACTCGAGCTCTGCGGAGGGCTCTAATTTTCACTCGCCGGTTAATCGCCTATGTGATCATTCTTCCGAGTTTCCGAATTCGCGTCGGGCAATCATCATTCCGCGGAACACGGTTGATTACGGTCGTTGCGTTACACATATATATATATATATATATTCACACACGTGAGTGTACAAAGAACGCACGATCTCGCCGGTTTGAAATTACGGTAAGAATAAGTTACAAATGATAATCTGTCTTGAGAGCGATGCCTGGTGACCTGGAGGGACGATAGTTAGGCTGAGAATAATAATCGCCTCATACACGCGCGCGCACGCTTTCGCGTTCGGAGAGCTTATTAACTTTTCCACCGAAACAAATGCGCGACGATGAATCAGTTCAAGGTGGCCCTTAACGGGCAACGCTCTTTTTTTCGCGGCGGTAACATCGAATGATGCGAGAAGGGCCGGCCTCGCGCGCCTTCTCGAGCATCCTACGCGAGCGCGCCTCCTCATACGGAGGCTCGCTACGGGTGCGATACCTCAGAGGAGATAAGGCTTCGGAAGGTCTCGTTCATTTTGCCGAGTAATTAGCGGAGGTTGTACACCGTTGTTAGAGGAGTGGCGCCAGCCATCTGTTCCCCTGAGAACGCGCGGGCTGAGAACCGCGCGAGAACTCACGGGCCGCGAGTGACTCGTTGAAATATAGCCGGCTAAGCATCGAAGGCCGTGTTGACATTAGCATACTGATTTCGAGTGCTTTTTATCCGAGACGATCATCAGAGGATATACTAGAGCCGGTATTCATAGTCGAATTATCATCTTATATTCAAGACCGTCTCGAGTTCATCTTGAGACGTTTCGTAGCCAACGAGACGAGCCATACAGCATCTGAAGGTAAACTTAAGACGGTCTTAAATATAAGATCTGATTATGAACACCGGTCTCTCTAGGATAACAAGCTCTCGTCCCGCCTGACAATCCGAAACTTCTCGCGAAATCCGGGCACCGCGGCGTAGACGCACATAGCGAGATATATATCGCGGCGGAGCGCGTCGAACGATTAAACCGTTGGAACGAGCCGCAGATTTTATCTGCGATATTCATTAACTGCCAGACGAGAAAATTGAGTGCACTGTAAATCTACTCGATGAAAGATTTCCCGTTCTTCGCTAGAATGAACTTTCAATTCCGACGATTGTATCGCGAGCTCGCGATCTCGATTATCTTTTTCTCGCTCTCGTCGTGTCGACGAGCGTTTTCTTAAATCACGCCCTTTACTTATCTGCGCGCCGGTGCCCCGAGACGGGAAGCAGGAACAATTCATTCGAAGCAGGGACGAATGTTCCGCATCTGCAGCGTTCTCTTCCTTCTGCCTGCGAGTCAGGCAGGATGACATCGGCTGTTCTCGCTTCAGCACGTCGGGAATTTCTCGGTGCCGCTCAGGGGGGAATTCGCGGCTATGACCGACGGCGAGATTAATCGCCCAGATAATCGCGCGCGTGCACACGCCGTCGGAAAGAAACTAATGAACAAACCACCGACGCGTGATTTATACGGACCGCTTGGACGCGATTATGACGGCCCGATCCTGGCGGATCGCGAAATTGCTCGAACGCGAAAATTCATCCTTTACTGGCCTCGAAATTAACAAACGTGAGATATTTCCTCGTTTTAGCGAGAAAAAATTAGAAAATTAGAATCTGTCGTGTTTTGATGTTTTATTTGTAGTATTTATTATTTTTTAACTGAAGGCGATGTGCATTTCTTTAGAAAAAGATAGTTGGTCTCGTGATCAGGGTTGCCACAGACCTAGAAAATCGGGTGGAAGCCGGGAAAAGTCATGGAGATTTAAATTGGTCAGGAGAAACCTGGAGAAGTTAGGGAAAGATATAAACGAGCCTAGAATTTGAACTTCGCTCATAATTCCTTTAAATGATTGCATTTCAAAGAGTACTTGTAATATTTTTTAACGCTACACCTAACATTTGCAATCAATGCGTTCGAAACTTGCACGCTTTACAAATCATTTCTTACGTGTTAGATCCGTGACGCATGGAAAATCTTGAGAAAAACTTAAGGAAAGTGGCCAAAATCACAGTCGATTATTTCTCGATTGTGAGGAGAATAGCTTCGAATGTATCGTCGGAAAATTCTGTCCCGAAAGCACGGGATGGAAGTAGAAATTCATCCGCAAACCGTTTCATCGGATATTCTCTGATTAAATCGGCCGATTTTCTCTTTGCGTCGAAGTCGTACCAGCTGACGTTAGAGTTGAGGCGAGATCACGCGTTCGTCGGAGCGGCGAACGGCTCTCGTATCCATCGGCGATTACACGCGTCGGTTAGGCGATCAACGCCTTGTCTCTAACCGCGGACGTCCTTCGTTAACGGAAGTCCTCGTCGGAGCTTCGTCTTCATGGTCGAACATGTTAATCGTATGGCTGTCTCGCTGGGAACGTCTCGTCTCGTGTATTAGCGATAATTAGTGCCTCGGCGGGAGTCCCTCGTGCACGATAGCGCAGGATCGTTGGGAGTCGGTACAATGTAAAATTCCTGTGCGAACGTGAAGGCAAGACTCATCGCGCGTTGGTAACGCCGCGGTACCCGTGCATCCGCGCGCGAGTGGTTTTTTTCATATATCTAACGACTGTTGTTGTTACACACAAAGCCGGGGAATATCCGTTGAAATTATGGGAAAACGGGGATAGGCAACACATGGTCAGGCATATACCAGAAACCGACGGGGGAGAAAGAGGTAAGCCGGTAATCGCGCCGAGTCGCGATTATTTCAGAGAGAAGAGAGAAAGAGAGATCATTTTTCAGGGTAAGTTTACATGACGGAGGAAAACAGGACATTTTCTATGTAATGCCGTAGGACGTGGGTCAGTGATTTCTCTCGCCAATTTTAACGTATTTTCTGCCTCGTTATACGATCGCCGGAGAGCGATCGGTAACTACGTGCGCTCCTTATTTTCTCGGAGTACCGCTAAGAGGACACAGCGCTACGACGCCGCAAAGTGCATACGCGCTCCGCTGCTCCGTATGGCCCGAGGAAAACGTCGCGAAAAAAGGGGGAAAAAAGAAATCGCGCGTTTAAGTTTCGTCCGTTCTGTTTCTTTCTTTTTTCTCTCTTGTCTCTTTCTCGAGTCGTGCGCAAATCTCACCTCCGAAACATTGTTCGTCTCGGCGCGATCGTACTGCCCACGACAATACTCTCACGGTGAATTAACGCCGAAAAAGAAAAAAAGTAGAGAAATCTCGTCGAACTTTCTCAAGCTGGTAGATGTAGAAATTCGCGTGCGTAAACTTTTTTTCGCAATCGCAAAACGAAAAAAGGAACACCGCCGCGCGCACGTTATGGGAAAGCGAGTAACAACGTAGGAGGAAGGCGTTCCCCCGGGGGAATGTCATGCATTAAAGACAATCGAGAAATTATGCGAATCGCTTCCGCCACTTATTAATTTGCGAGGAGTTCCGCGCGATGAAGCTGTTTTTAGATACACCTGAACGCTAATGATACGTTCTGTCTAGCGAGATCACGGTGGAATCGCTGATCTTTCGATGGAACGATGCAGGCGTAAATATATCAATAGAAAGAGAGAGAAGGAGAGAAGTTTTGTTAATTATCACACGTAACCATTAGACTAAAATTCCCTTAACATAAACGAATCAGTAATATTTTCGTGAAATTATTGCGACAATTTATCTATGTTTATTCATTTTTGCTATATTATATTTATTTGTTAAATATTGTGTAATTAAAGGTACTTGTGGCTTTTCTCTATCGTGTATATTATCGCAGTTATTTTCCAAAAACAGAGTTTCATTCCGGCATCATTTATATCGAGAGACTTGTTGTATAAATAAATATCTCGTAATTGAAGGCACACGTAATTAAGAATAACAGACATCGCGATATTTTGCGCGGCACGAGGAGAAAACAACGACACAAGGTTGATTCCCCCGGCAAATTAACCCGCGGGGGTATAACTGTAAAAATAGACGCGAGATTAACGGCGTGATAGATTAAACCGAGATTTGCCGAGATTTGCACTGAATAATCAACGTCGTTAGGCAACGATTCGAACATAAAGGAGGCGGAAAGAATTTATCCCCACGATTACGAGGCAATACCGATCGCGGGTGATAATTAGCGGGGAAACGTGCGGGCCTCTCGGGCGGGCGACTCGCGCGCGAGCTCTGAAACAATTAAGAAATTGTTTCGGCCGTTAACCTTTAAGGTCGCGGCACGATTCATTGCCGGCGGCACTGTACCTCCGTCTAATGCGATTCTAATAGCACCGCAGACTCGCGAGGGACCCGCGCGAGAGGAGACGCGCCTATTCGCCGCCAGCTCATCGCGCATCGGGTTCCCCTTCCGGCCGGTCTTAGATTTCTTAGCTGATTGCGAGTGTTATATGCCGATTAAGGTACGTTTACACCGTGCGAACACCAACGAGCGAGCGAGCGACGAACTCGTGCCCGCGGAAGCGCGCGTGCGAACGGATTCTTTCGTCACTGATCCCGAGGCAAGCCGCTCGTAAACTCGCGGTGTGCGATGACGCAACAGCATCGATCTCGCGTTATTCTCCAACTTGGAACGATCGGATCTGTAATTTCATTCCGGGGATCGTGCCTTTTGTCCGCGCACGCGTCCGTGCACCGTGGAATGTATTCGCGTTCGTTAGCGCGCGCGGCCTAAAGACATTTTCACAGACGGAAAAAAGAAATATACACACACACACAACCCGTTACCGGCTGATCTACCTATCGCCGGCGCGTGAATACGCGCGCGCGATACGCAACGAGGCTCATTATGCGCGCGATAACGAGGCGCTATGCAGCTTTCAATTAAACCGCAATATCGAAAGAATCGCAGCGACCGGATTGGATTTCACGCGGCGTAATCGCGCGTTATCGAGATTCACGGGACCGTGGCAGGGTCTTACAAACGCGGATATAACCGCTACGCGAATGAGTCGTCCGTTACGCGTGCATAAAATCAACAATGTAATGTATCATACATGATACGCAGAGTCTCCCCTCCTCTCTCTCGCTCGCAAAGAGCGTAGACGCCAACGCAGACCGGCGGGAATATTCTTCTGAGTAGTGGCCGGTATTCAATTAGAAGCGTAATGCACCTCGCGCTCGGTCCCACGTATAAATATGCATGGGTGCAACGGATGCGATGCATGCATGCATGCATGGCGCGCCGCGCCGCCGGTGGGTGAAGTTGACCGGCCGGGCGCTCGCTCGCACGCGAGGAGGATCGCGGATAATAAATTTGCGGCCGCGTATAAGAGGTAGGCGGAAAGGTAGGAAAGCTATGTGTCGCGGAAGAGAGCCGCGGCTCACAGATACTCATCTGCGGGATGCGTTCCGGACGAGGAGCGGCGGCGGTGACGGATTTCCCGATCTTCCCGAAGCGCGTGCCTCGACAATCACTCCGGGGGAGCGCTTGTTCGTGAAAATGCCGGGCGAAGTGTCTTCTCTGTTTGCGAATATTTTCTTCTTTATTTCAATTCGGTTCTTTGCGAGAATACATCAACCGTTTTGCCGCCACGGTAGGAAATATTCCGCCAACGGTAAGCGGATCTCTTCTTACCACGGTGAAGGATTTTGTGCTGGAAACAGTCCACTGGAATTTTGTTTTACTTTAACACGGGGAATGTGTCGAAAAGTGCACAGATATAGTGTTAAATTAACACATTCACCTTGTCAACATATGTTGACGAGATGGACGTATACTGACAAGTGTGTCGATTTGACATTCTATTTGTATGCGTATTTTTCAACGCATTCCTCATGTTACAACACCGGTGTCGCATGTGTGACAGCAAAGGTTTCTTCCTATGTTTCTACATATACGAAACTATATATCTGTTTTACACAACTACGTAAAAAATAAAAAAAACCGGGGAAACTACGTAAAAAAAAAAAATAAAAAAAAACGGGAAGGTTTATCCGAATGAAGTTAGGTGACGAACGTGCTGAAGCGATTCTCTGTCGTTCCCTGTCGTTACCTATTCGTTACCTATCAGTTTTCCGCGCATCGGGCCTCGTTAAATCCATCACTGTCGATCGGCCAATCCGACACCCGCCTCCGGTTCCGGAACGCCGATACGATAGATGGAACGTGAGTACACCTTGGGGATCGTCTGGCAGTGTGGCGAAACTCTAGCCACGCGTAAATCCCATCACGCGCGTTTCCTTCCTCGCTTTTCGACCACAGCCTGCGGCTCTTCCGGACGGTGCGCGTGATAACATCTGAATCTTGAGCGAAGGGGATCTCCTTCGGAGCTCGCGACTTTCCTATCGCGAGATTCACAGGAAGGGGAAAAGAAGGGGAAGTTCCATAGGATGCTACAAAGAAATGATTTTGACACGCGTTTTACAGAGCGCGTTGCGAGTAATGAGCGCAGGGCGCGCCGCGAAATCGCGCGCGCGGTGTTCGCCGGCCGTTAATAACGAACAATGTAATAGAGGACCGCGGGGAGGATTGTCGTCATTCGCCGGCCGTGATTCCACGTTCGACAACAGCGGCTTGTAACGACCACAATCTCCTCGCTCACCGGCGCGCAGCACCGTGCAATCAAATTCTAATACAGTAATTATTATGCATGTTGCGAGCATGACTTTATGTACGTGTAGTCGTTGGTTAGGTAGAGTCGCCAGCTCGCTCGCGCGGTGGAGAGAGAGAGAGCCCTAAGGGGGCTGCAAAGCCGCGGCGGCGGTGGCCGGAAGAGAAATTTCGCGCGAGCGTAATTGCATTTTCGCGAGGGACGATAGATCGATCTATCGGGCGATCGGCGAAATCTCTCGCGCGCGCGCGCTGCTTTCCCGCGCGCGAATACACTCGCGAGAACGGACGCGAGTTGCGCGACGCGCGTCGCCGTGCGCGACGAGCTGTGGCTGGCTGACTTACTCGCTCGCTTGCCTTCGGTCCACTTCGCTGCTCGAGACGAAAATTATGGCTCACTCGATCGGATCGATCTCGAGGAGTTAGCGGCGGACTTTTATGCGTCGCGCCGTGAGTTTCACCGGCGAACGGCTTTATTCGTCTCTCAAGGGCGCCCCGACTCTTTGTCGTTCGCGCGATATCGTTTCTTAGACGCGACATCGGAAACTACTTTAAGACGGATGTGTCTTCTGTATTTTTATCATATAAGTCGGCGAAAAGCGATTTCGGTCTTTTAGTACCGTAAGAAATTCCGATGGAGAAAAATAATTTTAGCCGTTGCAGCGAAGCCGCGTCGTTGCTACTGCATATTCGTTGCGACAGCGTTAAATCAATTTTAATCGCATAGTTAAATTAGTTGATTATTCAGTTAATCGGAACGGAAACATTCTTATTGTCAGGATAGAAAATATGCCGTCAAGTGAATTTGTCTTCAGGATACGTTGCTTTGCTGTTAGAACAAGTTAGTGCTTTCCTACGTTTACTAATTTGCTCTCGCAGCAAAAGAATTTGTCGATTCAACAAAATAATGCAGCGAATAGCAAGTGGTACTCTTAACAAATCGTTTTCCGTCGTCCGCGTGTGGTAACTGACAGATTTTGGCGCGACAGCATAAAATTAGTTGTGCTGACGAATCATTTTGCCTTGCGCGGTTTTGCAAGAGAGAGAGCTCTTGCGCCGTTCTCGCCTTACGCGAGGTTTCACATGATACATATTCGGATTCTCGGGATTTTTCGATTGCACGAGTCGGTGAGAAAATGATTTCGACTCTTTAGTTCCATAAGAAGTTTCAAAAGCAGCTCCGCAAGAGAGTTCTCGCGTCGTTGGACATTATCGAGATGATCACGTGATACGTTCAGGCTCGCTCGCCTCCCGATCCGTGAAAGTTCGTTCAATTTTACTCGGAGTATATTTCCTTAATTATTATATTTCATTCGTTATCGATCATCCGCAGCGCGACAGAAGGAAAACGAAAATTCGCTCATCTTTATGCATGGGTCTTGCGCGGGACGGCGTATGCGCTCTGCATTAAAATGAACGCGAGAGATACGTAATCAATGTAAACTGGGATATTATACGCTCGAAAATAATTAATCCCGGGCAGAATTACGTATCCAGACAGCGGGGCTCATTAATCAGCCTGACTTATAACGCTTTTTCTCCCCCGTTCACTTTCGCGCGCGTATGTTGTGTACGCGCGTGCCTGCCGGGACCTGCCGGCTCTACAGGATTCCGAGTTAACCCTTTCATGCGTCTCTCGAGTCGTACTCGCGTTACCGCCGCCCAAACAATCGCCATTCTTCGTCGCGCGGGCACAGAGACCAGCTGAATTTCTCTATCGCCATAAACGACGACCGGTGAATGCATGAGGGAATTGTGACCGGCCGAGGCGGTGCTCGCTCGCGACGAAGGGGGATTAAAAACGCGCGTGTCGCGAGCGTCGCGCGTTCGAGAGGCTTATAAACGAGTTTTAGCGTCGTCGTCGTCGTCGTCCGGGTCGATCGAGAAAGAAGGTGCATCGGTCCCGCTTCGAGATCTGGACGAATCTCTGAAGCCCGCGAGACAGAGAGAGAGAGAGAAGGAGAGATATCCTTCCGGCCCCTCGTCCTCGCGCCACCACCCACGTGGCCGAGGCCGTCGAGCCACCGATCCTTTTCATCCTAAACGAGCGATTCAAAGCTCGACGTAAGGTAAATCCCCCGGCATAGTCACGGCGAAGTCGTATATATTTCGCCCGCGCCGCATGCCCGCGCGACTCGCTCCCTCTTCGTGCGTACGCCGTGTGTGGTCCTTTTATATAATTTGTTCCTCGTGCCCCCCCCCCNCCCTACGCCATCTCGCGCGCGCGAACGTCCGTGCCTGTGAACGATGACGTTACGTAAATTTCACGGGCGTCCGTCCGACGGGAGATCCACTTTCGGATTGTCGCGAGGGAAGAGGGGGCTCCTCCTCGCGGCGGGCATCTCGGCTTCCTCCTACGTTCGCGGTATTCAGACTCGTATTTGCACTCGGCCTTGATGCACCCCCTCCGCTGACAAGGGGAGACCAGATTTCGGGGATTTTCTTGACGTGAAAATCTTACATCTGCATTTCCTCTTACACTGAGAAGTAAACATGTGAGTGAATCATTGCCAGGGGAGCTATTTTTCTAGTAAGCGTCGCTACAGTGTCAGTGATAATAGCGTCACATACGTATCGTTACTGCTATTTTCTTTGCCGTTAGAATACCATAAAAAGAGTACAATTGAGGCCGAGGATAACTACATGGAGAAAAAGAAACCAGTATTAAGACTTATATTCTCATATATAAACAAGAATATATAATTTTATGTGAAGATAAAAAACTTGCTTTTATGAGGAAATTCCGTACTGTTCCACTGAGAACATCACATTCTTGTTAACCGAGAATAATTTTCACGAATTGAGGGGAAAAGGTATCGGATAGGAAGAACGATATCTTCAAATAAAGAATTGCGTCAATTTGACACCACTGAGAACATCGTATGATCGTTCTCAGTAGGATTAATTTCTTCGTGTAAGCAAGTTTTTATCTTCACATTAGATGATATATTCTCGTCCATACACGAGAGAATAAGAAGACCTAAATCGATATTAATTCGTCTCCGCGTGTAATTTCTCTCAGTGTATTAATGTCACATCGAACATTACGACCGCTCGATGCAGGCGCAAGCGCGTGCGTAATTCGCGAACGTGGCTTAAAATGTCGTCGACTATTGATTTCCGTCGCGTTCGCGCAGTTTCGCTCGACGCCGGCGGCGGCGGCGGCTCGTTGCGCCCGTTTCTCGGGGCGCGTCTATCGGTCGAAAATCGCGGCGCAATCGAGCGAACGACCATCTATCGAGACCAGGCGTCGCAAACTCGCCTTGGGCGGTTGGCATAAAGGCGGGATAACGAGGCGAATAATGGATCTGCTCTCGAAGTGACCGTCGACGGCGATCGCGACGCTCTCACCGGCCAATAAATACGCGCTATCTTCCGGCCGTTCTGTCGCGAATAATGAATTATTACGGGCGCATAGCGCACGCCGCGTAATACCCGCGAGATAGACGCGCGCGGCGCACCGCCGCGGGAGCGAAGAGAGCTCTGCGGCGGAAATTTGCATGAAATTCCCCGTCTTCCCACGTCTTATTCGCGCGAGTCTTTTCATTGTACTTTCTACTTAGCGGTTTGTCCCTCACCGAGGAGTCGAGCTTACAGCGGCTTTACGGGAGGTGAGAAAACGCACGACTCATCTCGGATTATTAACTCGGTAATACCGCCTATCATACGGGAGAATAATAATTAGAGATGGACGGTCGGGGGTTAATGGGCTACGCTTATTTCGCGCATTAAGCTGCCGATACGTGGCAATAGCTTTCTCTCCGCATAGGCGGCGTCGCGCCGAACACGGTCTCCGTCTCCCCGATGTGCAAGCCGCGACGAAGATTTTTCAATGTCGTTCGCCGTCGTAACTTGCATATATAATTACGCACAACTATCGTGCGCGATGAGAGAAAGGAAATTTAGCGATTTTAATCCTTCCACTTCGATCATCTGCTATTACAAATTTCACCTAACGAAGCTAAGAAAAAAAAGAAAATATGCCAAAAGTATGAAAATTTGCAAGTATGCATTCAAGCGGTATTTATCTCGCGGAAGTGCTTCGAAAGAGGATCGTCCTTTTACGAAGTCCGCCTATCGAGCCCCCGTTGTTGTTTATAAATTTGAGCTCGTTAGAAGATCATTACGGAATCCGGATCAGCGATCCCGAAAATGAGGCGCGCGCGCGCGCGATATGCCTCGTGCTCACGGACGATCTCGGCGCAATTGAGGCAAAATCGACCGTTACTTCCTGGAGTTACTTCCTACGGTAACGACATTATACCGGCGATTATATTGATTATTCTCGGGAAATTGTCGAGAAAGTCGAATTTTGCGAAATTCACGTGGAATTGAGCGCGGGAGGGGAAAAATCGCGCGATGCGATCGCACCGTCCTGAAACTCGATTCGATTTTTCGATCCGGGAAAAGACGATAAAAGGGATGGGAAGTCACCCAGGCGTCACGCACGCGCGTCTCCACGTGCGAAACGTGGTTCTCGTTCGTTATCGGCGCGCTTATCGGCGGCATTTCGCCGGCGGATTGTTAAAGAGCGCCTGGCGAACGATTGGCGGCTGCTTAACAACTGCCTATATTCATCCGCGTCGTACCATTCAATTTTCCGAGAGAGCAAGAAGGACGCGCGGAGAGGGGGGGGGGAGTGAGCCAGCCGAGGAGTTCCCACGCGACCGTTTGCGGCCCGACGAGACCGGTTGCGGCCTCTCACGTTCCCCAGAAGCGAAAGATCAAACGTCAATTTCTGTCTTTTGACGCGTCCACACGCCGCGTCGATCGGAACTCCGCCGCGGCATTTGGAGCAGCGGCTTGATAATTGATGATAATCGAACGCGCACCCGTTTAACCCTGCGATCGATAGCGCGACGTGTGTCGTAACGTTATCATTAACGTCACATGTTCGTATGTACGCCACCCAAATTATACGTTGAGCGCGTGCGATTGCGATCGATACCATCGAGCACGCCGTGCCGCTGCGCTCATATTTCTCTCGGCCTCTCTTTCGCTCCTTCCATCCCCCTCCCCTCCCCCCTTCCCTCCTTCTGAGAAAAAAGAAAGCTCTCATTTCGTGTACACTCCGGCGGAATTTTATGTGAAAGTTCGGGGATCGAGTGTTCTGCCGTGTTTTTTGTTAACGAATTGTCGTTGCCGGTGCGCAAAGCGCAGGTGTTAATTCTCTCAAGTCGCGGTGGAAATTCGTACGTCGCGCAACGCGCGAGTAATTTCGCGACACGCTCTCTTTTCTGATTTATGCTAAGATTATTCATCGGGAGAACAGCCCCGGTGTCGACTCTTATAGCCGCGCCGGTCGCTTCGAACTAATCACATAAATCAAGTGAGGTGTCACCTTGTTGAGCAACCTGCCGGTCGATTTGTCGCGTAGTGGAATTCAGCGAGGCTCCCGTGAGAATCGTGTAAGATAAAGTGTGAGGTGATGAAGTGGAGAAAGTGTAAAAAAATTTTTAAGAATACGTTGGGGTGATTAAATAGGATCCGGTTTCCCACTTATATAGTCTCGAAGAAAAATGTTTCCCTATATTTCCAGGATTTTTCTCCTCTGGTTTTTTCACCCAAGAGTAGAATAATTTGTTTGGGAAAATTCACGTGTGTGTTTTGGTGAAAACCCGCCGCATTTACTTCTTCCCGTGAAGAAAATAATTACGCGCACGTAAGCGTAAGTTAAATAAAGTTAATAAATTATATGTTGGGTAATATTATCTTCGAGGAATCACAACCGAATAAATTATGAACAAATACATAACATGACATGAATATTTCTATATAGTAGATTTCACGATTAGAATCCACCATTACTTTGAATTGAAGTAAAACGGGATCCTAATTAGATCCCAATAAGGTCTTGAGAAATTTTTTACGCGCGAAGTAGACGACGACATTTCGCGTCTGTGAGACAATGAGACGCATTCCGCCGTTATTCCCGTCCTCGTAGGCGATCTTTCACTTCCTCGGCCGAGTCTCGAGAGCTGAAGTTCGCGGCGAATTCACGCGAGCGTAATGCCCCCCGGGGTCAATTGCGTGTCGTCAACCTTTCCAGGCGACTCCTTCCGCGGCGGTTTCCGCACGAAAATCGCTCGCCGTGCCGGGCACTTTCATTGTCGTTAGAAAACCGCCTCTGATTGGCGGGCACGGGGGGATCGGCGACTCGATCGCACGGTCGATAATTCGTGCGCGCGAGCGTGCGCTTGCTGCGCGGCGCACAGGGAAGACAGCGATTTCTTCCCGTGCGCTTTCGAAGCCTGTAATTTAGCGCGTGCTGCCAAGTTCTCTACCACCGGATGGGCCATCGGCGGTAGGACCTTCGCTATCAACTCACTTGATTAAATTTCCGGCCGTCGCTTTCGTTTTTACAGCTATTTCTCCCCGCTGTCAATCCCGATGCTTTCACGCGCTCGCCCCTCCTCCTCCTCGTCTGTCGTCGCGCCGTGGCTTCTCGAAGAGCGCGCGGAATCGCCGATGTATTCGGGTTTCTCTGATTCCGCAGTGGTTGCGCGAATGACAGGTGTCACCGAGACGCACTAAAATAACATTTTCCGAAAGGTACTAAGCGTCCGTCCTGCACCTCCGTGTATGTGTCAGTTGGAGATTGTGCTCTCAATCGTTGCGGGAATTTGGAAAACTGAAGCCTGCGCTCTAAAATAGATTGTTTTTGTGTTGTATCTTAGTTTTTAAACAGATCATTTCCGAAACAATGTTAATCTCCTCATAATTTGCTACTGATTTGTTTTTGTTCTTAAATTGAGAAAAACAAAATAAAAATATTTTTAGTTTTGTTTTATAAGATCTTTTATCTTTGTTATTTCCATATAAATATTACTACTTTTGAAAGTGATTTTTTTTTTATTGAAAATGTCAATTTAAAATGGAAGACACTTCCACATTCACGCGACCATTCGTGTTGCATTTGAGTTCGCGACCACTCCGGGATCAAATAAGACAACCGTCAAAGCCGCAACTGCTAATAATGTCCTCCTGAACATGTTCCGATATAGGACGGATAATTAAATGTAGGAGAAAATCGCTTTCTCCGTTAAAGCTCCCGTTACATACTCGCGTTACGTTCTCCGCCACCCCGCCGGTTTTCATTAATTAATTAACGTTTTCTCGCTGAATATTCATCTGCGCTCGCGCAGATGATAAATCGTTCGTGCGGGATTTTGTAATCTCTGGCTAATAGAAGCGTAATCACAGGACGATTATCGAGAATCAATTTACTTCTCGACAAGCTCTTAACTGATTTTTGGACCTACAAGAGAGATTGAAGGCCCTAACGACGTACGAACCGTTCATTTTTCATGCCGGCGCTTTGAATAGCTTTCGTTGCCGAGGTCGAACGAACGACGGCTCTTTTGAAATATTACGCGTTGTGAAGAGCACCGATGCACCACCTCGTGCGACACAATAATGCTCTACGTTTTCGCCTCTCTTAACTGGAACAAGAGCGCACAATGAAGCGAAAGGTTTTTGTGTTATCGACGAGGTGTCAATCTCAGGAAATGGAGAGATAAAAAAAGATAAGATCGTGTCCGAACAGCTGTTGAGAAATTCGCGCTATTTAGTCAGTATTGCGGGAATCACTTTGAGATCGGAGATCTCGCGCTCGTTATTATCATGTTAACGTGCATTATTACTCGCTCGCTCTGTTATTCTCAAAGAGACGGTTATTATTTGTACCGAGCACACACCGATTGCTGTGTGCACGTGTGTGTTCTTCACGCGAGTGACGCTGTGCAAATGTACAGCACCGGCTCTTCGTAAACACGGAGATCCATCGACCTGTATTGAATCGCACGAAAGGCTGAATTTTCTAAAAACCCGTATTTCGTTTTTAATTAGTATTTCTACCGGATCGTAGTCTGATACTTTGCCGTATACACGGAGAAAAAGATTATTCTACTGCTAAGAAAAAACGATTACTCACTTTACTGTCCTTCTTTTACGAATAATAATTATCTTCAACGGAGAATATTTTCTTGATAATAGATTAATCTTAAAATATATTCATCGCAAATTTTAGAAAAGCTCATTGTCGCGTTTTCAAAGGAAGAATTTTTCTTCTTTTCAAGATTATTATAAAACTTTATTAAAGTAAAGTTAAATTCGGTTAATTTCAATAATTAAACCGAAGTTTATTTTAATTTAATATTCTTGATTGTGAAGTGTCAAATTTAATAGGATTCGGAATGTATTTCGTTTTGAAAAATTGAACGCCTGTGACAAACTTATGATGTATTTGCGCACATATAAACTTGCATGAAATACTTGAAAAACAAGTATATAGCATTTAATTGAATGCGGTATTTTTCTCTGTGTAAAATACAAAATGTACATCGCGGCACTATGTGCGTGCCCGCGCGTTGCCCGGCAACGTATAATTTTCCATTCGGCTTTTACCGGTTGACAAACGCGCGGGCCCTTTCAGCCGTCATTCAGAATCGGAAACGGGACGGGTTTCCGACACCCATCCCGATACATTTCGACGATATGAAAGTTTTCCGACAACACGCACGCGCGCGGTATCGCTTACGGCCACCTTGCGTAAGAGGTTGCCCGACAGTTCGGACGTCACGTAGTTGCTTGTGGGGAGATAAATAGTCGTGGTACCGGGAAACACCTGTACAATGTCGATCGGCATGCAATTACTTCATAATGACTGATCTACTTGGTGTGCACGCGCGGGCGCGAGCGCACGGGATATACGATCGCATTAAAATCCGCTCCGAATCGCGTGTAATTACAGCGCCAGACTTGCGTAACTCTCGCGTATGTATTCGATCAACACACACACTTTCGCACGCGCGCGCGCATGCTCGTCGTGCCGATCTCTTTTCCCGTGTGTATCAAAAGCAACACACCACGAGATCGGAGTCATCTTGATTATGCAAAAACAATTATGCTCTCGCACGGCGTGCGGGGAAATACGAGGGGTGCAATTATTAAGCCGGTTAATGTCGGCGCGTTACGAAAGTCGCGCAAAAGTTGCGCCAGTCGCTTCCGTCGATTGCATTTTCATTTTTTCTCTTCACTCTACTTTGCTGTTTACCTTTTTTCACGTCAGTCAGGCTCGGCCCCAAAAAATTAATGGACATAATGTGTCGTGCAATTATTCTATTTTGCACGACAGTGAACTTCGATTGATCTCTACAGATAATCATTCTATTTAATGAGAAAGATATAAAGTCAATTGTGCACGGAGAAAAATAATTTCGTAGCGAAACCACGTGGTTGCCACTGCACGTTGAGAGAAAAATGTTCAAAACTCTTTTTCGGACATAAGATTTACCTCACAGAAATAAAAACGAATTTCTTCTTAATTTGCTGTAAGAACAAAATAGTGTTTCTCTGCGTTTACTAATTCGTTCGTACAGCAAAATAATTTATAGATTCGGCAAAATAATCCGGCGAATGGCGATCAGGTACTTTAAACAACTTTAAACAAATCGTTTTGTTATCCACGTAGTAACTAAGAGATTTCGCCGGGACAGCATAAAATCTACCTTGCCGGCAAATTATTCTTCTCCGTTTAATTTGTTTCGAATTATCGTGATGGAATTAATTGTTCGTAATCGTCGCATAAAGTATTCCCTTCTTGCTGCGCACCGTTATGCTTTTACAGATTCGGCGAAACTCTCCGCCGAGGTGGTATCCTCATTTTCTAATTGCGGTCGATTTAGGCTCAATATGTCCGCGTAAACGCTAATTTACGACGGCTAATAAGCGGTTGGGGGCTAAGTACGCGCGCGAGAACTCGATTACTTTATTACGTTTACGATAACGTAAGCGCCATATTCGGACGGTTGCAATCTTCGCGATAAATAACGGCTGACAGCGACGGTGGCGGTGGTTTTTGTCGCGCTCTCGTACGTACTTTCCCGAATTGCTCGTAAATTACGCGTTATGTTTTCTGATACGGTCGGGCAACAGGTGCGACGACCCGAGCAAGACGTTGCAGGAAGTCTTTGGTCCTATGTAAATTTATCGTCTTCGCCGGCGGACGTAAATAAAAGACGTTTAAACGGCGGCGGCATCTGCACAGCCGGTACGGTAATAATACGTCTGTATGGCACTCGCCGCTCAATGAGCGTGCAAAAAAAAAAGAGAGAGACGTTTATACTCGGGGCACCGGTTCGCCGGGCGAACAGCACTGTGACGCGCACGAAACGCGATCGGCGCTCGTAAAGGCGGCGCGCGACGTGTATCGATTGTCGCTCGCTGATTTCCCCGTAAATCAACCGGCGATAATAGCGAAAAAATCACCAGCCCTCCCGCCACCCCCCGTTTTTCAGCGGATTCTCGCAGTCGTAAACCGCCGCTCGCCTCGCGCGTGTGCACGTGCGATCGATATGAACTTTGGTTCATTGTTCGACAGCGGGGATAGCGTGAGAGAGGCAGGACGGAAATCGCGCGCGATATGTGCGGCGATTTCGTTCTATCAGGAGGCCGCAAAGGGGAACGCCGCGCGATTTATAATAATATCTCCGGCATCGGCATTGCAGCGGTATATCTGTTTATGAGCTGTCGATAGGTAAGGGAAAACCTAATACCAGGAAATGTGATTTTATGCGGTAGGTAAAAGTAACCCCCCATGGCGGTAAGCGCGGTTACGGGCAAATCCCTCCCTCTCCCCCTCCCGACATAACTAGATTTAATGCCAGTAATTCTTTCATTCGCCAATTTGCCGATACTCTCGCTCGCTGATCGGCAATATGCCGTCAATATTCCGCACATAGTAACAGTAATATATCGACGCGCTATCGAGAGAGGGGCTCCATTATCAATACATCTGGAAATAGCATCAAGCGGAAGCTATCAGCGTCCAGCGGGTGCGATAGCATCTCGATTATCTTATCCGGGCGGCATCTCACGACGTTTCGACGATGGTATCGCTCAAATGACTCGAACGAAACGTAACGTTGTTTGGACGCTCGGCTATCACCCGCGAGCGTGCGCGTGAAAGAGAGAACGTGTATCGATGCAATGCAACGTGCGCGCGCGCGCAAGACGTGCGTAGGCGTGTGCTTGCGTAAGCGGAATAATACTTTGCGGAACTCTCTCGCCGTCGAGACGTCGTTTTCTCGCGGCGTCCGCGAAACGCCAACCTCGAGCCCGCCCATAGCTCTCGCGTCCATCGGTCGAACTGATGAATAATGAGAAGCTCCTTTCATCGCGCTCCGACGAGCGTGCTCGGCCAGATCGCGCCACCCCGAAGAGCGCTTTTTGCCCCGCGGTTCCACCGCGGGTCACGATGACACGCGTGATGACGAATTGCACGCGACCAAGGAGAACCGCTCGGCGAACGCATAACGCGACGAATGAACGAACGTGCGTACACGGACTCGCTGCGACACGGTTTCCCGTTACAGGTGCCAGCGATACGCCGCTGCGTGCGTGCGGGCGGAAAGAACGGAGGTTGAAACTAACGCGACGCCTCGCTTCATGCTGTGTCGAAACGCGGGACGGGATGATCCCTACCGTTCGTCGCGACAGCGACGCGTTTCGCGTCGGACCAAATTCGACGACGGAATTTCAACGGGACTGCCAGGCGAAATACGAGAAATTCGATTCGTGGTGGAACGAGGAGAATCGCGAGGTGATCGAGAATTGTGATAACGATCGTCGTCAGGATCTTTGAAGGTCTCGCGTAGAAATTTTCCCAGATTTCCCAGATTCAACGAATAACATTCACTCGAATACGTATTTTTCCCCGTGTACGTTTAATAGCAGCGCGCGTGCGTACTTGTAAAGCGTCAACACTTCAAGTGTTACCCGTGCTTTTCTTTATGTTTCCCACTTAGAATCGCATTTTCGGAGCATCACACCTCGAGCCGGAACCCGAGCGTAGATTTCCCAACTAAAGTCCGTCGTTACTTCGTGAACTTCGTACTGGGAAATCCCCGATTAGGTCCCAAGTATTTCCTACCCGGGAGATATCAGACACGCTCGTCAATGCGCGTAAAGCAAGCGCGATAAGTTTCAGACAAACAAGAGGACGTATCGCGCGCGCGCGTTAACGTCCGTCGCTAACATCAGGTGTCGGCGAGTCCGAAGTGAAGGAACAATCGGACCCGGAACCCGGAGCACCGACAGCCTGAGAGCAGCCGCGAAGCTTGCATAATAATCCGCGGTCTGCTCCTCCGACACGCATCGGCGGCTAGGCGAGGTAGCGCACATGCACGCGGCGAACCGTTGCAAGTGTTCGTAATGACTATATGGGAGGCACAGCGAGATACATGCGTGCACCTGGAAGAGGTAGCCCGCGGGTGACCGGCGGGAGAGAGAGAGAGAGAGACAATGCCTGGACAACAACTCCGCGGCATCATCCCCCGTCGGGAAGCGACGTTAACTCCGGGCTCTCGAGTCTAGAGATGCGATCGAACCCTTCGCAAGCGGTTTCGTAACGTATGGCGGTGGATTCGAGCGCGGGAGAACAAATGAACTACTTGCCGTGGTATATCGAGACCTAATGAAGCGTGTTCGGATCGACGTGGGATGGATGCGTCGACGAGCCGAACGACCGGTTGAGAAATATCGTTGGCTGCTTACGGGTTGCTAACGAAACCCGTCGTCTATGCCGTTTTACCGTCTGGTTATCGGGACGAAAGAAATCGAAATCTCGGAATTTCACTGGTGAAGCATCTACCTCGTGGCATTCGTTAGGAGTAATGAATGTGGAGAGGAATACGGAGATGGTGAAATATTACGAGCGAAGCTGGGCTTGGGTTAAAAATGACGAATATTTCCCCCACGATTCTGTCTCGAAGTAATTGTATTGTTTATTATCTCTCTCTCTCTCTCTCGGGAACAACTTGCCAAGTTGTTTCCGAGTATTGACTTTCAAATTATCATTCGATTTCAATTGAGTCACGCATACTCGATCCCGAGCGGAGAAACGGGCTCTCGCGAGGAGATCGCTCGAGCACCCCCGGGGAGTTATGAATGCAGCGCGGGCGAAAGTAATGCGCGTCGCGCACGTATTTGTCTTGCGGCCTCGGCGAGCGACGCGCATTGTCGAGGAGGCACGCGGAGCTAGGCGCCCAAGCACCGGATAATTGGGGTTCTCGTACCACGGAATTATGCACGAAGGCGCACGCGATAAACGTTCGTTTTGCGTCGTGATGCGCGGAGATACGGGGGACTTCCGGGCCGACTCGAGGATGTCTCCCTTCGAATCCCTTCGAAAAATCCCTCATTCGCGACATCTATCGCTCGAAGCTCGAGGAAAATTCCTCACTGTCGTAATTACAATGCGTGCTCGAAATACTGCACTTATATAGGAGTGAGGCGATAACTATCACCGCCTTAAATATATCTTCGGGATATGAAAGCGGAAGGGAGAAAAATGTATCTACATATCGGCGCCGACATCAATGGTCACTTCGAACACTTGTAAACTTTTTCCGTCTTCTTGCCGGATGAAAAATACTTACGAGTAAAGTGCGCTATTTATAATATTTCTTTATTACACGACACGCTAAATTATCGTGTATTCACACGATCATTGATTCCTTGCGCGCTCGGCTCCGTTTAATAAGTGTACACGTGGGCTTCAGGCGATACACGGCGACCGCACGCTGGGCAGTTGGTATGTGAAGTATGAACTTTGTCGTCGTCGTTGATCTCGGGCCTTCTCTTCGCGTGCGTTCGCTCGCTCGTTGCTCACACGCGCGCCGGCTCTCTTATTTCCGAGTACATGTTTCGCGTCGTTTCCCGCCGTCTTATTCACGTCGGCCGCGATTGTCTGAAATTGACGTGTCCTCGGATATATCGTGAATCCACATTATTATTAATTTCGCTATCGCCGCGTCCCTGTAATCGTGGCTCACGCGACATTATCATAATTACTATGCGCGAGACGGGGGAGGGGACTCGCGGGTGTACCACCTAAAAGATACGACAACTCGATGCACCGCCGGCGATTCCGGGGAGGTCTCTCGATGCTAACTCATTGAACCGGCAAATGGATAGAGACGCTACTCCGCGCCGGCTACGAGAGCCGTTTATTCCCTATTCTCGCGATGAATTATGACGCGGGAATTATACGCGTGTATATACCGTCGCATGATATCGCTCGCGCGAATACAAGAAGCGTATGCACAAAAGACTCCCATTAATGCAGTCCCATTCTCTGCATACGAACACTGCATATCGAACACTTCCAATCAAACGCGTTACGGTCCGAATATTCGCGCATCGTGGTTATTGATTACTTAGCGAATCGGCATGCGACATTCCAGAGCAGCAGTTGTAACGCAAGAATATTCCGAAATTATACGTTTAATTGGAGATTTCCGATGCCACTGCGCATAGGGAATGTGACTGCATTAACGCTTTGTACTCTGCGCTTCGTATGAAATTGTGGCCGCTCTCTGACTTGAGCAACCTGAGTCTATGATTCATACATAGCTGCAGATAAGTACCGATATAAAAGGGTTTGTTAAAATCAAAGCACATTGGCTTTTTTCATCGTAAAGTTCATACCTTTCTCTTACCGATGAACGCTAATAAATCTCAATTTTTGTTTTTCTTCCTATTTGTTTTAGACAGTCAAAGATAGTAATTTTTTGCTAACTGAGAAAAGTTAAATATAATTGTTCGATAAAAAATCTCTGTCAGATATAGCTCTGTCAGAATATCTTATAATAATTAATATTTTTGAGCTTTCGTGTACTTCAATTATGTTCATAATTATACTCGTCACTTTATAACTCTTGACTGTAGCTTTTTTCTGATATTTGCAATTTCTTTTTAACGTAATTAAATACGTTTCACTTCTTTGCTTTTCTTCACACATCTACCTTTAATTAATAGATGCACGTTATATATATGTATCGTTAATATATATATTAATGTTCTCACATGGCGATATCATCATATCGTCGGCGGACCGCAAAGTATGGAATCTTCCGTATATGGCGAGCGCGAGAATCTGCCACTCGATCGGTAGAACGTCGAACGTCGAAATTTTCGCCCTCTCGCGCGGAGGTTAACGCCGCGACTCCGCGAACTCTCGCTCGGTAGATGCACAGGAGTTCCTCGGCAATCAGAGAGACAGGATGCGCGTCTTCCTCCTCGCGAGGGGAAAGCCGGCGTCATCTCGCGGCTACGCCAACAAAGCGCGTCGATAAGGAAATGATTGACGGTTAGCTAATTAAACGATGCACTTTTATTAACGCTCGCTATATTTAGCCGTGTAATCTTCGATCGACGAGACGCGTATGCGAGTTCTCTGGAAATAGTCGGAGCCTGGTAAGTTTCTCCTCGTCGACTTAGTTTTGCATATTTCGCATCCTAGTTTCACGTTGCGCGAACATTTCGCCGCGAAGAGGTATTTTCCGTGCGGAAATATCTTACGGTTATCGGGCGAATGTCGAATATCGGAAAGGTTTATTTATTTACGGACAAGCAAAAGCAACTCTTTTGGAAAAGAAGCTATGCTAGGAATCTAACCTGTGATAAGAGGAATCTATGCTATACTTTTTCAATTTGTTTAGACCGATCGTTTCGATTGCGATTTCTCCTTTTTTCTTTCTCTCAATACGATCCAATTTGCACGAGTCAAGTGAAACGTACTTGTAAAACTGACGATACGGGTAAGTTCGAGGTGGTAGATGTACGTTGCGAGTCTCGTTCGGGCTCTTCCCCTAGTTCTGACCTTCTTGGCCTCGCCCCGCGCACGGGATCGGATAACAATTGCGATAATTACACCGTGAGACCGATAATTACCTGCCGGCACGACGCTACGTTCACGGAATAGCGAGGTAATAACAAACGACCGCCGTCACATTTTCATGAAATGTCACATCAGATAATGGCAGGTTGCGACAGGAGCCGGAAAGAATGTACCGGCGTGTGTTCCTGGATACGCCCGGCCAAGATGCGACGTCACACGATGCAGCTGTGCGCGGAGATAAAGGCCGCGCGCAGCGCGAGGTACCGCCTCTCTCTCTCTCTCGATTTTTGCTCGCCCCAATTCGATCGGGTTGTTCGTCATCGTGATGGGCGCGTATTCTGTCACGATTAGCGCGCATGCACGCTCTGTATACTTCGTGCGCACGATTCTCATCTATTCTTCTCATCTTGCATGTTCCGCGCGCGAGTACACTTTTCTTCCATTTATTACGTTCTCCAAAAAAGTTCCAGAATTCGCGGAAGCCCGCCAATCCTCTGGTTTTGCGACCAGCAATTTTTCGACACGAACGAGCGAGGTATATCTCGACATTGTTGTCTTTCACGCGAATCTACGATACATTCCCGTCGCGCGGAAAATCATCGTCAGTTGGCTCGATCCTGGGCTGCTCGACCGATACCGTAATATCGACCTCGGGTGTATTGCCATCCAGGTGGGTGATGTTCGCGCAACAACAGTTGCGGGCGTTCGTTCCCTCGTGGATGGCAAAGGCGATGACTCGTGGCGCAGGTGATTGCTACGTGACACATGTGAAAGGACCGTCTTCGAGGAAAGTGACCGTCAAGGAGGCGAGGAGGTTCAGGGAACCTTTTCGCTGGCGGTTGCTTCCTCAAGCAGTCCGCCATTTCCACGATTCTTCCTGAGTGACGTTTTCAAAAGCCCATCGGGTTTACGAGCGTATCCAGCTTTCTATTGTCGCCGGTCATAGGCCAATCGCAGCCAGAGGACGCGGCGGACCTTTGGCTTCCACATGCGATAACACGCGCATTGATCCCGTAATTCCCTTGCGGAAGTAGCGCCTCTGGAAGAAGATATCCAGTCGGAGAATCGGCCATCTAACCCCGACTTGGTTATTATTTATTATATTCTCGATAATATCCTCCGAGGACAAGGATGAACCGAATGTGTACAAATGAAAAGATGCAGCGGATAGCGACTTGAGAAACGTTTGGCTCTATCAAATGAACGTTTTGATTAATTAAAAAAAAAAATCAAAAATCGAAAAATACTTTCTTATTTTATATACGTTAAAGTTACGTTACCTAAAGTTTTTTTTTAATTTCTTCAATACCCGAAATTAAACGAAATGAGCCAAACGTTTGACATAATGAGTCGAAGGTAATTGAATGAAAGAGAGCGAAATATATATTTTGCGTATACTAAAACGTAAGTTTTTTTTAACAACGTGCGCGAAGAAACACACACCGTCCTCGGGACATGTTTCACACTCATCGTTACAACGTAATTAGAAAGGATTGCATCGCACGAAAGATTCCAGTAGTAACATCCGCTCTATAACGGAATCTGCACATACAATGATGTGGGGAAGAGGAAACGGACGGAAAGAGAGACAGAGAGGAAGAAGAGGAGGAGAGAGAGCTCCTTCGTGAAATACTGCGAAGGAGATTGAAAGAGCTCCCCGCATCGGGGACTTCTCTAACGCGGTCTGTTGCCGTGCGAGAGATCGACCTCTGACGGTGTCGAGCTTGTCAGACGAGATGTCTCGACAGGTAAGACGCGAATGAAATGGGGAGGAGGCTCCTTCTCTCTCGTTTTCGCGTTTTCCTTCATTGTATGTTAACTGGTAGCTGAGGGACGCCGCGTTTGACGGAGATTCACTGTCGAGAGAGAGAGACGGAGCAGAGGAGCGAATTTCCTCCGTTGTTGCGAATTAACACGCTGTAATATCTTGAGCGTATCCCGACGCGCGCTCGATCGCAGACGCTGTTTCGCGCGAGCGTTGATCGGTACCGCTTGCTTTTACCGTAGAACGCGCCGGTCGGCGATTCGTGCTGAAAGGACGCCGGTCTAGGGTCTAATCTGCATTTTAAACGAGCCGTGCCGCGCGCGAAGAGGGAATTGGCCTGTGCACGCCTGCATTCACGGCGCGTTACCACGCCAGGCGTTACAGAGAGCCCCGTCGCGTTTCTATGCGCCGGCCGCGTGCCCGTCGACGCATTCGAGATCCCGAGGCGCATCTCAGGCGAGCCGACGGATCCGCAAAGAGGAAACCCACCAATCTCTCCTGTGAATTCGAAATGTGTTTGGCGAAGGTGGAGCCGAAAATATTCGCACGAGCGTATCGATCGTCCACGGTCCTTAACATCTCACGATAATCAATATGCGGACAACCGGCATGGCGCGCCGCGTCGTGAATTATTGTTTTAGGATTTATAGCGTAGGACGCGAGCATGTGAACGTTTCTGCGATCGAAAGGATCTTGGAATTGATTTCAAAGCTTGTATTTATTCTGATGCAATCCCGGGGTTATCGAGTATTTCTTTAATTTCTCACGTGGATTTTCAATTGTAATCTATTAATAAAGCCAATAATATGTTTCTAATTAAAAGTTAAGTAGTTATTAAAAGACAATGTTCTGTACGAAAATATATTTGCATTAAAAGTTTGCAGAAGAGGATTATCTTTTACTTGAAGAAAAAACAACGAATCATCTGGCGATTTTAATCGATCTCTTTTCTATTTTCTCTCCTCTCTATTTTCGATAAACACTACTTGAATATATATTTGCGAATTTTTATGTGTTACTCGGTACATCTTTTCTTTTTTTTTTTTATATTCATGTTCTTATTTTTTTCACATTCATCTCACATTCATTTCTCATATTCATTTTCGTATTCTTGAATATGTAGAAGTTTCCGTTTCGTTTCTGAAGAGAATCTAACGGAACGCAACGAGGAGAGACACTATTGTCTAAAATCGTCTCTTCGCGACATCTTTCGCACGAACCACCCACGTAATTTCCATTGGGTAATTAGCCGTGCGCAATCCTCGAGACGCGGCCGTTGAAAAACGAATCGCGCCGCGTGTGTCGCGTGAAATTACGCAAATCGCAATTCTCATCGTCTGTAACCCGATACTGCGCGCCATCACGCTCTCTCTCTCCCCCCCCNCCCCCCCTATTTCCCTCTTTCCTTTCCTCATCGCCGAGCCTCCGCGCACTTGACCGTTACATTTTTTCCACTTCGCCATGAACGATCACGGCTGGGACTTATTTCCCCATTCGGACCGCAGCGACAGCGACGGCTCTCGGCAGCGCGGAGTGAAAGACGTCCGACTCCGGAGGAGAAGTAACGATGTCATGCCGATTAATTTGATCACACACACATACACACACAGCTCGCGAGAGCGCGCGTACCACGGGCGGTCAGCGCGTGCACGTTTTTTTTTTTCAGCCGGTCCGTGAAACAAGTCCGCGAATCGCTTCTCTCTTTTCGTTCTCCTTCCCATTCTGGCTCTCTCGCGCTCCCGCTTCCTCGCGGCAGCCAGATCGCAATCAGTCTCGCCGGACTTTCATCAGATCGGGCCGCGCGCTGCGCGAGATGTGTTCCGATGTATCCGCACGGTACTTCCGCGCGTGTTACTCCGCTCGCACGCGCGCGCACCTTCGCCGGTGTGAGTCGCGTAGGTGCAGCCGCGTCGATGCGTCGACCGCCGTCGTGGTGCGGCCGACGATTAATGAGCCCTCGTCAGTCGCGTGCACGCGTCTGTCACTCTGACAGCATCCGGTACGGCGGCAGCCCGCGGTCTCCTCTGCTCTCACCCACCTCTCTTTCTTTCTTTCTTTCTTCTCTCTCTCTCTCTCTCTCTGTCTCTCGTTTAATCGTCTATTACGGATTCTTTCGTTAGATCGCGAGCGGATATCGCTCGTGGAACGTGTACTTACGCGCCGCTCTCGCCGCGCGACCGCATTAGTCGACTAATTTATCTGCGAGCGATGCCGCTCATAATACGGCGCACGATCGAGCGGGAGAACTTATCAGGTAGTTCCCATCAAATTGTGGGTAAACATGGTAAATTGTTTCTGAATCGTGAATTCGCAAAAATCGAGGTAAGGATACGCGGCGCTCTTGCGATTATCGGCTTCGTCGCGCGAGTTACGAGCACAGATTTCTTTTCACTTCCAAGGTAAAACGTCAAAATTAATACTCGTGTGAATGTACGACCGGGTCGGTATTTTCCTTTCAATAGGCAACGAGAGAGGCCTCCATTTTTTCCGGATCAATGATTTTATCGATTGATCTGTCTTACAAAAGTGGAGAGGGCGCTATAAATATACAGAATATCTCGAAATTAGACAGGCCAGGTTTCGGTCTTATAAAGGAGACCAAGTAATTTTCGTTAATAAACCTAACGTCTGTTGTAAATAATTCACTCTAATGCGCGAACGGCTCGTTTATGAACACGGATTTGTTGAGTGAATTTTTAGTTTTGCCGTCCTTTATGAGCATCCGAAGTTTGTCGACCTAATTTCGCGTGACAGCCTGTATAAATACGTTCTCACTGTATAAATTCGAACTTTCCATTCCGTCTAATCTCTCTAGCGTTCGCCGTTGACAAAACAAAAAAAAAGTGAACCCAAAAAGGGGGCAATTTCGATTCGTGGCAACGTCTCTTGATGGTAACTCTCGAACTGGTCGCGACCGGTACTAAACGCGATCGCACTAGTCGCGCGTAACGGAGCGCGCACGCGCATGCGTCGCGAAAAATCCGCCGATAAAGCTGGAATTATTACGCGGCGATGCGGCGCGAGGGCGACCGATAAACTCTCCTCGCAACGTGCGTTTGAGGCAGCACGGGCGGTATATCGGGAGCGATGAAATTTAACGTATCAGCGTTCGCACTTAGCGGCCTAATGCGAATTCCGCGGCGATAGGCCGGCTGATTTACGCCGGTTCCCGGCGCCGCGTCGGCCTGCGCCGGCCGCTGAAAATACACGCGGGATTTCCGCGTGCGATACAGAGAGAGGGAGACACAGAGGGGCCGCGCGCGCACCAAACGAAAACGAGGGGGACAGGCAGGCAAGTAAAGGTACGTCGTACGCTACGTAAATCACGCAGTGAAAGCCGCTTAGTTTCGGCGGTAGATACATCTCGCGCGCCGCGTTTACCACTAATGAGACACTTGCCTGACAGACAAGGGGAGGGGGACCCGCCGGTTTCTTATCGCACGCATCATAAACGTTCGTTCTGTCTGCCAGTGGACAGACCCGGCCTCCTCGCGTCCTCGTTGTCGCCTCCGCGCTGATTGGACTTAAATCGCGGTAGACAATGGTGGCGCTGGCAATGGTCGATGAAATTTCGCGATATCGCACTTTCCCCGTCGCCTCCTCGATTTTCTTGATTTCTCGCCGCTCTATCTTGCCTATCCCAACCCGTTCTGCGTCTTCTAGGTGATTCGATAATTTAGCGTCCGGAGACGCTGATCTAGATTCCCCTTCCGTAATTACATTAAATCGCGTTTAAGTGGCGCTCGTGGCCCCACACGTCTGACGTGGAAGAAAAGCACTAAAGCTGACACACACACATACATATATATATATATACATTGGAAAATGGACATACCCATGTTTCTCGGCTATAAAATACCGAACTCTGTCGAACATGAACTTCATCTATTGCGTGCAATAGAAAGAGCTGCAGTAGCAGTTTGCAAGCGCGTTCGATTATACATTATTAGCGTTAGTTGATTTTTCGATATGCTGAGTTCCCCTCGAGTTGTATTCTGGTAAATTTGTCCCCTCGAGATGTGTTCTGGTAAATTTTTCTGTGACAAATCAGCGGGAAGTAACTTATTGAACAATGTGGGGAAATTAGCGGTGCGCGCGTTTCCTACACTTTCTATCCTAATGACTGCAGAAAATAACGGAATGATATACGTTGTATGCTGACAAGGATATGTGTCTATTATATGTGCACTATATATATTTGTCCCTCTGGGACAGTCAGTCTTCAATGTACTCTTTCGACGGCTAATGGCAGAATTGTGTTCGTCCACCACGTGGTGTCTCTCGGCTTCGGCACCGCGGTTGCTGGGCATAGTCCGCGAGCTGAGATCAGTTGGCGCGAAGACGGCGTAAAAAAATCTTCGTAACCGCGGTGTTTGTTCTACGTGATTCGCGAAACACGTATTGTCAGCGTAGGAGTTAACGAGCTTGCGGAAACTTGCGCACTTTGCAATGATCTACCGCTGATTACACGACGTCCAGATACGCACAGATTCGCGGATCGTGGGGGGGAGAGTTTGCTCCGTGCGACACGTCGGCCGGATTTATCCTCGCGTCGTTAGTTGCGTTACATTTCTTCGGAGAACTTTTAGCCCTAAGTATAATAAACCCGCTCGTCCTCTTCGTAACTGAATATACCCGGTATCTGGGCCAGTTCCTGTTGCCGTCGCGTTCTTACATCGCGTTGTTCAATGAACACGCAACGAGTCGCTGGCACGTGGCACGCGACACATGCTACATCCGCCTTAATGAAACGGCGGGATTGATGCCAGGTGTAGAAGTTTCTACGACTGGAGTGTCGCCTATTGCCGACCTGGCTCCGTTGGGATTAAATCGCCATCGATATCTCTCTGGAGTGGTCGTTATTCTCTCGGTTCTCGCGTGTGTGCCTCGCCTGCGACATTCCGATAGAGAACTGCGATTCGAAATATTTCCGCGAGAAAAATCCATCGTTCGACGAAGGTAGAAGTTAATGTAATATTTCAGCGCGAGTAATCTGATTTATCCAAATACGAATTGTTCGGGCGTGAAATTAAGAGTTACCTCGGAAATATACTGTAATAATAACAATAATAATAATAATACGGAGAAAATATTATAGTTAAAATTTACCACATAATTTTGTAATACTGGACCGGAATTATGACTGAAGTTATGATGTGTGTTGCAATCTTTAATGATGTACATCATATAGCTTGTATTACGTCCGATAAAGCATCATTATTATTATTATCATTATTACATCATGATTTCACTCATAAATTCCAGTATTATCCAGCGTGAAAATATTTCGCGGTAATTTTTACTACAATATATCTTCCCCACGTGCAATATGTAAAAAGCAAAAAAAGGGCAAGATACATCCGATGAAGATGTTTTCCAGCTCTTCTCTAGATTACATGGTCGGCGTCGCTGTTTCTCTCCTCCGCGAGTTAATTAGTATCGCAACGACGAGCCGACGAATCGTCGCCGTCGGACAGTCTCGACTCTCTCGGCCGACCGGCTTCATTTAGCGAAGTTTCATTTCCTCGCGGAATGCAGTCGTGTGTATACGCGCGCGCCTCGATAATGAAAATCGCGAACGATCGAACGAGTCTGTTCCATTTGCCACGCGCTTTTAATTACAGAGACACGAGGTATGCCTGTGCGCGCGCACGCTCTCTGTGTACCCGCTTGCCGCCCTTTATTTGCGCTATCCCACCGTCTAATTGCCTACACGACGAGCCGCGCGTAGCGAGGCCGACGTATGTGGGCGTTATTGCAAGGTGCCCTCTCTCTCTCACGAGAGAGAGAGAAAGAAGGTCTCGCACCTTCGGCGGTCTCTCTTCCCCTTCGAAGATGAGGAGATACGCGTGCCGTGAGGCCGGATATTAAATTAAACGATACGGTGTGTCGAGATGGCCTACGAGCACACATCGTGCGGTAGTGCCTCCGATATCGCCGGCAGTTAGCGCGCCGCGTCGATTGTGCCGTTTATCTGCCCCGTGAGAACGCGTTGTGTTCTGTGTAATTTAAGAAGATCGCTTCTCTCAGTAGAGATCTTCTATATATTTACTTAACAAATAAATAATAACTTGTCCTATCCGTTCGATAGATTAAAATTACGCCACCAACGATCCGCGATCCCGATTAGACATGGTCTAATTACCGTGTGTCGGCTCGATAGTTACTTCGCGGTGCGGTGATAATTACGCAGGTTCGGAGATTTTTCGATGAGAGAGTCCGAAACTTGGAGAACTTGTTCGATCTTAAATACCACCTCTCGAGAGAACGAGAGCGCGACGTTCTTTTTCAGCGGGGAGCGCGTTGAAGCGTCGTTTATGGTTTGCTGCAACGTGCGCGACTTTCCGACGTCGGACTCGCTCGCGAACACGCTCGTGTCGTAACTTCCTGGCGCGTAAAAGTGTACTTCAAGATGCAATCTTGGACATTAACACATTCCGCGCGAGATACTCCGCACCCTCTTTCGTCGCGTGAGGAATGCTTTGGCTCCGATTAAATTCCACCCGCATTCCTGCTCATCAGCGGGCGCTCCTCACCGGGTAAAGGCAGAGAGTGAGAGAGATAGAAAGAGAGAGAGGACAGTCACCAGCTGCTGACTGCACGTCCCCTCACAATTCTGGGTGTATCCTCACCACGTTGATTACCCTCTAATCAGCGCGATTAACGTACACTCTCCCCCGGCCTGTCGCGATTCTTCCTCCTTTCACATGCAATTTATGCAGCAGAACCGGATTAGCCCGACTCGCAATATTTCCGATTAATCGCTTCCGTGTCACCCTCCTTTTCAATTTGCCTCCTCGCTTCCATTAATCCAGACAAGACAATTATCCCTTAACCGATATTAATGCATAATCAGTACCGAGGGATGAACTTTCTCTCTCTCTCTCTTTCGCTCGCTCCTCCTTTTGCAAAATATTTGGGGAGCGTGCGAAGGATTAAAAAACGGACTCAGGTTCGTTTTTGCAGGGTCGTGCGACGCCGTCAGGGCAAAAATGACGGTGTTTAGCGGGTGATCGGACACGTGATAATAATACGATTCATTTGTCTGATCGCAGGAGAACGAGGCGGTGGTGCCAGAGGGCTGGCCTCTGACGTTAGGCGGCAGCGGCCTCCTCCTGCAGCTGGGTGAGCTCGAGGCCTCCGCGCTACGTCTCGGGGAATGTTACCTCTGCGTACGCAGCGCGGCTGCAACTGCGACTGCAACCACCTCGTCGGTCAGCGGCGTCACGGCCGCCGGTGAAGCCGCCGAGCAGAATACCGTTGAGGTGAGTCATGTTCTTTTTCGTTTTCCCCCATTCTTTCTCTCTCTCTGTCTTTCTTTCTCTTTCCTTGTTGCCGTGATGGGACCGCGCGTCGGTGACGTCGGAGAGAGGATGACACCTCCGCTCCTCTTAGCAGCCGCGCCGCAGACTCGGGCGGAATTCTCGGCGTTCCTTCCGCGTGATCGTACGACGAGTCCCCGGCGTAAATATTAACCGCGCTCGCGTGCGGCTACGAACGCGCGTAATGGGACGCGTATTATTAGACGCGCTCAAGCCCCCGGGCTTATTGGATAATAAAAGGCGTATCTTCGAGAATGTCGCCGGGGGAACGTTGTCACGCTCGTTGTGACACTCCCCCGCATTCCCGGAAGTGTGCCAGGCAATCCGATTTACCGCGACCGATGAGTTACACGGCTCGGCTTAATTTGCTTTCCAACCGTGCACCGATAGGTGATCGGAGCTATCGCACGGTATCTCGTCGTAAACTTCCTGTCATTGTGCGACACTGACGGAACTTCGTCGGTGTATTGAACATTTCCCGAATTAAAATCACCACTGAGGCGAAATTCGGCCGGAATTGATCGACACGAGAATGGTTTTCTTATTTATCAGCAGTCTTAAAGTTTAGTCAACGAAAGTGTATCGCTTATATACCAAATGTCTGCTTCGACGTTTTTTTTTATTAAAGAGGAGTTGTATCGATGCGAAAGGTTCTATTATATATTCCAAGTGGGGTGATAACGGAAAGTAAGAGACGCGGATCGAGTGCTTTCGGAAGGGTACACCGAGATCAAAGGAATTACGCGGCTGTTCGCAGATAGCAGTGGTCTGGCGAGCGACGTCGATGAGGGCGCCGGGAATTTTGGGTTGGGACCGCGAGGACGAGTTCATGGACTGGCGGGACCTGACGAGCAAGGGTCAGTCGAGCTCGTCGGGCGCTGCGAGCACGAGCCTCGGCGGATCTCAGTCCTCGGCCGGGATGAAGGCGGCTCGGCCGCGCCGGAGGTCGCGCGAAGAGGCGCGTCCGAGGACGCGCGAGACCAGCAGGAGCAACGCCGAGCATCGCCGCGAGGAGACCCGGTCGATCGACAGGCTGGAGCGCGAGGATCGGACGATCGACCGCGAAGCCGGCCATCACACCGCCACGGTGATGAAGTCGCGCTCCGCGTCCAGCGTAGACGCCTGGAAGGAGGAGCTCGACGGCGACCTCGAGCGCGGCCCGAGTCGCAGGGCGCACCACCCCAGGAACTCCTCTAGTCCGACCGGCGACGAGAGCCGCGCCAAAGTGAAGCGTTGCGCCAAGGTGGTCTCCACCATCACCATGGAGAAGTGGAAGGAGAGCAGCAGGTGCGAGACGCGCAGCAGGTCGGTCGCACCGGAGGACCTGAAGAGCCCGTTGCTCTTCGAGGAGAGTGTGCTGCGGCAGAACGACAGCGCCGCGAAGGAACTCGAGGACAGGCTGCGCAACGCGGGCGGCCCGGACGACGTCAGCGACGAGGATCTGCCGGCGTACATTGGCAATCTGCTCGTCACCGTCGAGAGAAAGATCGAGAGGGTCTCGCTCGACGACATGACGTTCCCCTGCCCGGCTTGCAGGAACATCGACACGGACGATCCGCTGTTGGGCTGCAGATGCGCCGGCGACGACTGCGGCTGCGGCGCCGGCGAGGACAACTGCGACTGTGCCTCCGTGACGGTCTCGCGGAAGGAACAGTCCGCGAAGAGCTTCGAGGTCGCCGGAATCAAACATATCGACAGCGACGACGAGGAGGAAGTACGGATGGGATTCGGTGAGTAACCTGCCGATCACTTTCGATCTCCGCTTCTCGCATGCCTCGCGTAGAATAACGAGAAAAATCGGTAACCGCGCGGAGAAATAATCGGCTTTTTCAATTCAGGCAATTTCAAGTAGACACTTTCGATTTGGCTTCTTTTCCAATTGGGTGACTTGGGACAACGTTCGGCTTTTAAACTATCTAATTGGAAAATTCGGGAACACATACCTTCTATGAGTAATCCTTATATTGATTATGTTATAATTACGGCCAAATTATGATAGAATTACTGCGGAAAACCGAAATATTTACAACACGAGTGATAAAAAGAAAATAGAATGCCTTCAGAATTAACGAAACAGTGCATGTGTGTGTGAGTGTGTGTACTGTAGAAGAAAAATATATTTGGTATTTGTACAACTATAGTACTATAACTATGCATTATATTAAAAAAGTTGTAGTCAAGACAAGCATTTTTCCAGTAAGCATTAAATGTCAGTGGTGATAATCTTACATGCGTACTTGCTACTACTATTTTTACGGTTAAAATAAAAGAAAAGGGTATAGTTGGGGCCGAAGATAACTATAATTTCTCTCAGTACGAGTAGGACGATTCTCTGTGTCGGGATATTATCCTAACAGACGCAGTATAAAATATTTATTGTGAGTGGTCTTGCAACGCGCCGTGCTTCCCCCCCGCACTTTACGAGCGCTACTGGTTTATGTGAAATTTGAGGTCGCGGCACACGACACCTCGAGTTTCGCTTTCGGAATTCGCGACCGTCTCTACTCGCGCCACGCTTTGAAAAAGCTCGCGAATGACTTTCGCACCGACACGCACACACAGAGCCACGGCCGACGGGCGCTCTTGTGCGGGCGCACACGCGCGCGTGATATACCGACGACTAAACTCACGCAACACGCCGAACTTGAAATTCTGGTCGAAGTACGGCGTGGGCGGCGGGCTGCGTGTACCTTGTAAAGTAGCTACTTCACGTCACGCCGGCCATTGAAAAATTCGAACGCCGCCTGTGCACCGAATCGCGACGCGCCTCCCACCGCGCGCGCGTCTCTGCAGCCGTGCGGAAAAATCGCCACGTCGAAGGAGAGAGAGAGAGAGAGGCCGCGGTGAATAGGGGAGGAAGTGCTGCGTTTGTTCTCCTGCGACAAAGCTATTTTTCGATGCACTCTCTCACTCGAATACGCGCGAGAGAGGTCTGAGACCGCGATTATACACGACAATGTTTACTCGTTTACTGAAAGAAAGTGCTACCGTTCAAGATCAATACTTGATCCAAGTAAAAGGGTTACTCCGATACTCCTTGGCAAATGTTTACTAGCGATAGAAATATAATTGTTTTAAATAGAATATAGAACATTTTACATTTGCGTTCAGTTTTACATTTACAAATTAATTCATTATCGCGTTAAAGTAAGTATTTATTATAAACAATGAGATATACATAAATTGATAAAAATACTACTTGATTTAGGAGGCTGAAAAGCAGATAATTACGTTTACTTGATTCTAACATTGTTTTCTGTACGCGCAAAAAAAGAAGGAAAAATCGAGCAAAGTCTCGCTCGTGTGCGATCGAGCTTTCCTCGATCGTCCAAATTGATTCGAATTCGCCGTATCTCGCTTAGAAATTCCCTCTTTCTCTCTATTTCAAATAACAATGATTAATGATCTTTTGCAAATATTTGTGCTACTTCGCTTCGAGATCACGTCAGAATCAGGCTGAAGTCAAACGTTTCGACCTCTCGGCGAATCGTCGATATTTCGTCGCGCATCTCTCTCTCGGCATTGTAAATTTTCAAGTCATGTGTCACAATCCCGCTTTAATCCGTCGCCTCGGGGGCATCGTTAACGAGCGATGACTCGCGTCGGCGACGCGGGCGTAATTGTAACGGACGAGTATGCAAATTGTCGGCGCGTTCGCTTGTCACTCGATCTTTCGCCGCGGAACTCGCCAAACGAATCACTCGTGGATACAGGCCCGGCCGGGCCGGACTTTAAAGTCTCGCGACTCTCGCCGGCCGATCTCTTTTCGCGTCCTCCCACGCTCGTCTCGCGGTGCGCCTCTTTGGCAACCGCCGCCGCCGCCGCCGACAGGTTTGCAAAGTCAAGAGCCTTTATTCGAGACGTCGCCACGTCGGCAGCGTCGACGCGAGAGTGACTTACGGCATTCGTCGTCCGTTTCGTGACGCTTTTTTCCACGCGGCACACCGCGTAATTTCTGTGTCGTCCCACATCGTCGAATTTTTGCTCGCGTTAAGTACGATTACGTTGTCGTCGCCGTCCACGTCGTGGAAGCGATTCATGCTCGAAACGCTCGATCGTCGTAATGATCGATATTTTTTTTTTATCTCGCTACTTTCTACGACCGGAGATCGGCGGGTGGTTGCCAACTATTACGGCCGGCTCGCCGCAATTGGCAGCAACCTCGGTGTATGTATACTCGGAGGTTTCTCGACGTTTCCTGCGCCGGCCGGCGGCGTCCGACGTGTGTCGGCGGTGTTTGTGTTTGCGGAGCGAGAGGCGAGCGACCTGCTCCGAGACAGTGAATGAACGGAGTAACGAACTCGTCAATGAGTATTCGTGCTAATGAGATACGGCAACGAATCGGCGATTTTTCTGCAGCGCTGACGGCAGAAAAACAGTCGGACAAAGAACGCTCGCGCGCCTCAAATCGAATTACGACGACGAGCCTCGACTCATCTGAAATCAACACGTACGAGTGATATTTCTCGGCGAACGATTGCGATAGATGTTCCTTGGTTTTTCAACTTTTTACTCTCTTGTGAAAGTAAATTGACGAAGTAAGGGAATATGAAAAAAATTGGATTCAAACAGATTGTCGTAGTCTACTCAGACGGGAATATTTTCTCAGCCAAAGGGTGTAGATAATCATTTCCCACATGCGTAGATTTTCTTACGTACAGCATACACACAGAAAAATAAATTTTCCATTCAAATAAATTCTTGCTTCAAATATCTCATAAGTTTATATATCCGCAAAGATATCGTAAGTTCATTGTGAGCATAAAATTTATTTAAAATTTATTCTGAATTCTAATGAGTTTTCTAGAAGCTACTATTTAAGAAAAGGAAAATAAACTGAATAATAGCTTTTCTTAGTCGTAAAACGATATTTTTCCTCGTGTAAATTTCGCTTAAAATACCCAAATTTGTCCTAAAATAGGTTATCTCATTACACTTTTGTTAACCAGAGAACCTGCGAAGATTTTCCAACTAAAATCCACAGTTATTTTCAGTAATCTGACCCAATCTGAATTAGATCCCGAGAAACTTTCTCTGCGAGTTACAGTGAAATAACGAATTTCTCGTGTACCCTCTTGAAAGAGACGTCTGATTTAATTACTCGCGAGAGATTGATTTCGTCATGTTCACGCTGCAAAGAAAAACAAATTCTTGCCGTGTCGCTGAGCGAGTTAAGACAGCTATCGCTAGCGCGTGCTATCGGTGTCGTCGATAATTCTACCCGTACTTCCATCCGCATTTTGGCGTCCGGCGGTCAAGTGCGCAGAACCGGTCGTTACTCTCGCCGGAACGTCCGTGCTGCCGTCATCGTGCCGTAACCGGCGCGGTTACGCCCGTGGCGCACCACGCCATGCGATCGGACATGACTTTGCGCCGGTTGTCGTGTTTCATTAGCACGTGGATATCTCATTGACGGCGGCTCGCCCGTCGTCGGCGACTCACTCGTTTTCACGCGGGCTCGTCGCCGCGGCGGCGAGACATAAACGCCACCGCCCACTCGCGAGGGTGATATCGCGACGGGAGGATTACTGCCGGCAATGAGTTACGTCGGCGTTACGACGTGCGGGAGCGTGAGACGCGTTCGATTTAGCTTGTTTCAATTTGAAAATCAAATTTTATATAATCGACCGAGCAGTAACCTCCTATGCGAATTTTTATTCTTCCTAGAAACGAGTTTTCATCTTTACACTGTTGATCCTGCGTTGCCAAAATCGGAGGTGCGCGTTGAAATAAAAACCCTTATTATTATACGCAATTACGAGGGACATTTTGACGTTAGCACCTTGAATTCGGGAGTTAATATCTCGAATCTGGAGGTATCGCGCGATAGTAGGCAACGGGAAATTCAGTTGCGCCAACGGAATTATTGTTTTTTCCGCGTGCCAGGAAAATCGTACGATTTTCTGCGTGCGTTTCGCCGACCGCGCAATTCGACGCGTGACAGATCTCCGCGAATATTTCGTCGCTCAATTGAGCGTCCGGTTAGCCTTGCCCCTCGTCCTCGATTGAGACCGAGAGATTCGCGGAAATTCCTTCAGACACGCCGCGCGAAAGAGCCCGGCTAGCCTCACTCCCGCAAGAACCGATCTCGTATCGCCTCGTATCGCCGGTTAATTCCCAGACGGCCGGCAAGACACGAGGAGGAAGAATGCGGCGAGCTACGCTAGCATTGCCGCGACCGACCGAAGAAAATCATCAACCTGGACTTTAACAGCGGCAATAACCGCAACGCATACCTCGTGTATCTGCTGGAAGGAGCGAGGGGGACGAGCCGCAAGGTGATTCATGGCTTCCAGCCTTAACACTAGGCCCTTTCTCGCTACTCACGATGCCTAATTCACTCACGGTTTTTCTTAAAACCATCATTTAATATTTTAAATAGTGTTTCATAACAAATTGCAAGAAAAGTGTCGTCGTGTTACCGTAATCTTTTTCGTTCATTTATCGCATAATCGCACTAAGAGAAATTATAGTTGTTGTTTTAGCCTTAACTGCCTTTCTTCATGTTTTCAAGTATCACGGAAAATGTTGTAATAAAAATTACCATAAAATTTGTAATGCTGGACCATACCAGAATTATAACTAGAATTATGACGTGTCTTGGAATCTTTAGTGATGTGTATCATGTGTATGCATCACTAAACAATTTGTTACAACACATGTGATAATTTCAGTGATAATTCCGATGCAATCCAGCATTACCAAGTTTTGTAGTAATTTTTACTATAATATTTTTTTCTGTGTACAAAAATAATAGTAGTAGCATGTAAAGTTGTTATCACTGACACTCTATTAACACTTACTAAATAATTCTCCTGATTAATTCTTTCATTATAAGACAATCATAGTCACAAATACCAAATATTTTTCTCTCAATGTCCCGTCTACGTTCGGGAACTAAAGTGTCTCCTTGGTAAACGCTAGCGATCGATCCGAATTTGACACGCGTTCGATCTCACCAAAACTCCGCGGATGTCCCAAAATGATCTTTCGTCATCGGAACACACGCGTTGCAACGTGACTTATGGCCGGCGCGAGAGTTGACGCGAAAGCGCGTGAGAGAGACAGCAAGCGGGATATAAATAAGCGCCTACGATCCGGCTGATATCGGTGCGGTTTTTCGCGCCGCGGTTATATCGCACTCTCCGCGGGCGAAGAGAAACCGACGTGGACGCGCGGCTTTTAATTCGCCCGCTTTATTGTTTCTCGCGCTCCGCCGCGCGCAATTTTACCGCTCGGTGTCGTCGGTGGCACGTGAAAGCTAGTAAATTTTACGGGGTTCGGCTTTATCGAAACGCACTTATCGGCCGGCCAGCCGGCGGGATTCCCACGCTTCTTTTCCCCGCGAAGAATGCCGACGTCTCGCGGCCAGCCCCGCGGACGTTCGAAAGCTTCTCCCCCCGTGTTGTCCGAGCGATCCTGCGCGCAGGTAAAAGTGCGTGTTTTCTTCCCGGAGGAGGGAACGATCGTGAGATACACACACGTCGCTTTGCAATTTCGCGAACCTTTCTCTCTCTCTTTTTTCCCGCAACGCCGATATTTCCGACGTTCAAATCGGCGCCGCGGAAACGGCAAGAGCGCGCATACTCGCAGCGCGCAAATCGAGCGCGACGCGCGTCTGCCTCCTCGTATTTGTCGACTTTACACCCGGATTGCCCGCTCTCCGCGCGACTAACGGCGTGATTTTTCGCGACGGGGGAAGCCGGATCGAAGAGAACGAACGCTTGCCGAAGCGTGACGCGTCGCCGCGGGCCGGCGCATCGCCACCGTGCACGTCCGCGGGATTCGCGGACGAATTGAAGCGTTTCGAGTGAGCCGTGCATCCCGCGCGCGGCTTGATTGAACGTTTGCCTCATGGGCCGGCTATACTTAGTAGCTCATTGATCGTCCCCACGGCGGCCCTCAATCATATCTACTTAAGCGGGGAATCAAGCGGCTTCCACAATGGAGGCTGTTCACCTCTCCGCGAGCGGCCGGTTCGGACGCGCAGCGAACGCGCGCGCTGCCATCGAGTATGGGACGAGAAAGCGGGGAATCATCGTTCGGCCAATCTCATTTCGCGATTACACTCATCGCCTCGAATTTCGCGGGGCCGCCTGTTTGCGCGAGTTAACGAGAAAATTGCCGGCCGCTCTCGGTCGGGTGCGACTGCGCACGGTGTGTATGTGTGTCACTGAGGGAGGACGACTTATCGATTTTTCCATTTCTTATGTAATTCAATTACGGGCAAGGCAATTGGGTTAATTTGGACCGCCTTATTGCGCCTATCGACGACGATTGAGTTAGATGAGCTCCCCTCCCGCGCGCGCGCTGCTCGTTCACCGTTTATACCTTTTCTCAGACGTTAGTGTAATCTTTTTTCATTAGATTGTGCGCTCGGCCATCGCTGGGCGCTCGGCGATATCGCACTGAGAGAAATTATAGCTATTTTCGGCCTCGACTTCATTCTTTTTGCGGTTTCAATCACAGGTGTGAAAAACCGTCCTCCCGACTATAATTCTTTCTTTCGGATGATTACAATTACAAATGCGAAATATTTTTCTCTCAACCGTTCTTCACGCACGGAACTTTTAGACTGATGAATGAAGTAAACCGCGTTACCAACACATTGTTTCAATTTCATCGAAGATTTGACGGTACCATACCTTTGCAATAATTGCTACGTAGAAAACGGTGCGTAGCGAGATCAGTAATACTATTAATTTCTTCTTCGTACTATTTATAAGTGTCGCCGCAAAATATAGGAGGGATATGTAAAAGTATTTCGTCCATATTCCCTCGATAAAGTAACCGTAGTCCAAAGAAGCTGGTAGCCTCGCGATTCGCTCGCGGCACTCGGCACTTCTTTCTCACGTCAAACCTTCGATTATTGATCACCGTCCTGTCCGCTTCCACAAAATTCTCGCGTCATTATCAATTGTCGAGGCGCATCCCAGGTCGTTAGGTGGAAAGGGAACGTTGACGCTATTAATCATAATGCAGATAACGATCAAATTGCCGTCACGACATCGTAAAATCTGGTAGCACGGCCGCGCGGTGGATCTTTTGATCCGACCGTGAATAAAGCGATCTTCAACGAGCCGAATAAATGCCGTCGCATTACACGGCTCATTACGCCATGACGTTATTTACAAACAAACCGCCGCGGACGCTATAGAAAATAAAGAACAACGGGGGCAGCGGAAGCCCATTAGACGCTTCCTCTTATTAATGCGCGGCCTGCTGTGTGCGGGGTCTCCTTTTTTTGCATCGAAAAAAAAATCTTGTATCTGGCCGAGGCGGCATCAGCTGTGAGGTACGATGAGTGTAAGAGAAGTTTTACAACGATCACGTACGAGCAACATGGGACCTTGTAGTTAATACTTGAAGTAGGGTTATCGTACATGACACAAAAAAGTGACGCGTGGTTTTTATTAATTTTTTGCAATCTTGTATATATATATATTTTTTTTTTTTAATAAAAAAAGTCACAGAAATATCGAGGTAGAAAGGATTGGAAATTCTCACTTTAAACCAATTGTGACGAAACGAGACTGTATCGTGCGGTGAATTGACAGAATTGACACGGTCAGGTACTCGTAATAAGATAGATATTATGACGTTAAGATACGAAAAAGAATCGACGATCGTGTGTGACACAGGCTATAAAATCTGTCATGTCGCGGGCAATGAAGCGGAAAACCACACACGGTGATTAGCGCGCTCTGTATTCGCGAAGGGAGTCGTTCGTCTCAGTATTCAGCGGATTGTTTCGAGAGAATCCCGGTGCATCGGTGAGGCCCCCTCGAGCTTGGAAGCCGGCGACCGCTGCGCAGAACGTTTCCAGTTTCCATTTGCGACGTTAACTGCTTCCGCTATTCAGCCGGTGTAGTGAGCCAGATTTCATTGCCGGTGCCTCCAAATGGAAGACACAATGCGGATAATGCTTTGTGAGAATTGCCATAGGATAAATCGGCCGGAATCGAGGAGATCGCTGGCACGTATCGAGCACTCGTTCGGTTTCTATGCCGTATTTTTTACCACGCTCGCTACATATTTCTCGGCGTAATTCGGTCTGAATCCTCATCACGGATGGGTAATGTTCTTTCGAAAATGAGAAAATTATTCGATACGTTCGTTTTTTTTTTTCACAAAAATGACCGATCTCACGGAAAGAATCGACTCGTCAGGTTTCGTGAATTTAACTCGAGTTCTTCGCTCGTTTCGTATTAACGTAAGACTACGAGACATGTATGTACAAGAATGCAACAACATGTTGTATACAATCACGCTGCGATACATAAAGACACAATAAACTCCGTATAAGGAGTCGTAAACAGTTTCTAATATATGGGCGCACGGTGAAATTCTATGGCAATAAAATCACAAGACTCGCGAGAGGAGGAAGTCGCCGAGACCGAGGAAATAGACAGTCTAAAGATTAAGACCACCCAAGGAGCCACGGTGTCCGACTTACCGGATCTGACAAGGACATCGCTCATCGTGATCCCCCGGGTAACCGTTTAGCGAATTATGCGCGCGACGACTCGCGCGAAGGCTGTATTCCATTTATGATTCGAGATCTAAGCGCGGATAAGTTATTTCAATTAGGACTTTGGAAGTAGGTAGACACATTTTTTTCTTTTACGACAGAGCCACCAGACGTGTGTCAGGAGGGATCGCTATTAAATTCCGTTAGAACACGATGATTCGTGCGAATTTATTGAGGAATGCGTGAAATAGAGAGATAAATATGCTGAAATATTAATCGATCGGAGTGATATCCCCGATCGATGAGTCGACTTTGGATCCGTTGAAATCGTCGATTGTCCCACCACTTTCAGTGGCCACCTCTGTGCCGGCATACGGTGGTCTGAGATTGATGTTTCTTGGCCAAATGTGATTTCTTCTAGTTTCACCGCAAGTTGATACAAACACAGTTTTATGATGTGCTATAGTCAAGTAATCGTAAATTCGTATTATCGTAATTCGTATTATCGTGTATAATCATAAATTCGTAATTGCGTAATAATTGTCGGTATTTGCATTACCAAAATCTATCATATTCGTTTTGCGCCTTTTTGCATTTTTTAAACATAATTGACTCTTTTTAGATCCGTATAACGTATCCTGTCGGACTCCGTATGAGATTCGGAGAGAATCAGAAAATGAAAATATCCCACTAAATGACACAAAATCCTTCCAAAAATAATATAAATTCCTTTCCTATTAACCTTTTTAGTGCCGGGCGAAAAAGAGGTGCTTATGCGAAGATAACCGGCCGATTTTACTAGGATTTGGTAAAAGGCTCATAAAAACCAAACGAAAAGCAATATTTAAAAATTATTTATTTTAATTCTCTCGTAATGAAATTAGACTATTTATAACGTATTTTAAATTTATTTTGATAGAGATCTCTCGCAATACGAATAGTAAAGCGCTACAAGGTGCGGGCCGATATATCGGCTCTGGCACTTCTCGCCGGTGTAGCAGGAGCCGATATATCGGCTCCCGGCACTAAAAGGGTTAAAAAATATCATAAAAGAAGGACTGATGCATCCTTTAAAAGAAATTATTCATAAGAAAGTGGAATTATTTTGTATTTATCTTAAAAAGGGTGAAATAAGTGTTGAATCACAAATAGTTACTTTTCTCCTTTACAGACATTTCTGTGTATGAAAAATCACCTCTGTTCAAGACTCAGAATTTTGGCCAGAAATTTTTACTTTCAGACCACTGCAGTAAAGTGGATTGTGCGGCGCAACAGAGAAACGGCGGGAAAATGTCGAGAGGTCGTGGACACGCGGAAACGCCGCGTCCCTGCACGTCGCGAATGGATACGTTTAAATTGCAAACGGCGCATCGTAAAACGCGGCAAGGAGAAGGGGGGATCCAATCAACCTTTGCTTACGAGTCAATCGAGTTGTCGGCCGGCGACACCTATCGCCTTATGCTAATAGAGGCGATTTCGTCGCCGGGGACGATTCTGCGTGCGCGAACGGTCGTGGCTTTTAGAATTCCCAGACGACCGTATATGACGTTTAAGAGACCGCGGTCGCTGACAATTCACCGTGTAACCTCGAACGTGTGTTATTCATGTGCGTTCTCTTGCCCCCGTTATAATCGAAACCCGTCAGGGACAACGACCGATCGAACGATACTTTTTAACGTACTCATGTACTCTTGAAATTTTAGTCCTACATTAAGTCCAGTTTAGTTCAACATTAAATCTTCCAAGGTCTTCCATTGTGCCCTTTTGATGCTACAAATGGGGAGTTATTGCCATTATCTTCGCTTGAAGACTTTAACGTGGAACTGAAATTTCGACTCTGCAGGTCTCAAAGATCCCATTTGTAGCATTAAAGGAGCACTTGTTATACTCCTTTGGCGCTACAAGTAGGAACTTACTTCCGTTTTCTCCACTTGACGATTTAATGCGGAATTTGAAGTTTCGACTTCCATCAAACAAGCGTCCTTTAATATGTTAATCGAATAACGACGTGTATTTGACGGGGAGTACTTATCCGGAGAAGAGGGCAATCTCGAGGTAATCTCGGAATTGTATTTCGAGAGATGTCCGCCGATACGGGGGCATCGTGGGCGCCGAATAGGAGATATTTAGAAATCCGCTGAATGAGCGAGAGAATATCGCGGATTCTATTATTCGCATGCGAATTCGCGCTTTAAGTCAGACAGTAAGTATAGGAAGGTTAACAACGACGGAGTCCGTCCGCCTTGAACGTGCATCCGATCAGGAGAAACGGCATATTATTTTGCATTACAATGACACCGCGGTGCAGTAAAGCGGTAACCCGAACGTCGTCATTCGGCCCGCCGGTCGTATCATTATTTCTGATGCGCGCGCGAATGCATAATGACGGCGCGCAGTAAAATCTCCGCGAGGAGTCGCGCCGATAGACGCGGTATGTAATTGACCCGCATTCAGAGACGCACGCGCGATGCGACTTCTCCTCGACGGCTGACGCGTAACGCGTGGTTTCGCGCTTGCGGACGCGCGAATGCCGCGTTAATGTAAATTCGCATACATATTTCACGACGAACAGTCTTCCTCGCGAGGTCATCGAGATGCGCCATTTTACACGGCTGTCCTTTGAAATCTGCAACAACCCGTAACAAACGAGAGAGGACCGCCGCGCTCTCGCCGTTGCAAACAACGCGGAATCTATTTCCCGTAAATTTACACAAAGCGCGCGCGAGCGCCGATGGGATAACATGCCGCGAATGTTCGCGCCGGAGAGCTACTTTGTAAGCGTATAGCCTTCCGGCTCGGCTGTTTCTCCAAGCGGTGCTAGTGCTGGATTGACGTGAGCTGCTCGGAAAAACAGTGCTACATTCAAATATTACCTAATTACCTCGTTTCTTAGCTTCTTAAATCAAGTGATCTTTTCATCAGTTATGTTTATTTTAATAGCTTGTTGTAAGTATTTACTTGAACGCATTAGTAATACTTTAATTTCCAAACGAATTACCGTGTGCAAGATAATTCTAAATTTCAGAGAGCAATTACCGGAATTATGTAATATTTCTTTTATTCTATTGAAGAGATCCGGTGGTTTTAAATTTCAATTTTTCGCTGTCATTTCACTGGCAAAGATATACTTGAAGATGCACTTAAAATGATCTGTAAGTGCAAGAATGAGCTATGAACGAGCCTCAGTGGCGCGCTAGTGCATCCGATTGGCGAATTCGCCGTAAAATCGCGGATGCAGCGCTAAATTGGCGGCTAATTAACACTCGATCCGCCGTTTCTCGCTGCTGCGGAGGTACCGATTTAACGCGCAGAGGTGTCGGCGAGAGAGCTGCTCGCCAACGGGAGAGACGATACACCTAGCGGCGTCTAGCGCAGCGACAATAAATCGGAGAACGAAGATATATGAGCTCTGGGAGTGGTTTCGGACTTGATGCGTTAACATGCATTAACCCAAATACAAGAGCATCCACCGCGGGCGAAACGAGAGCGCGAGTCGTGAGCGTTCCGTCTTCCGTTTCTCCCGGGCCCCGGACGATCTTCTCGACGGGCCTGATTGATCCGAGAAGTAGATTGGTGGTTGCTCTCTCGCGAAGAACGAGAGTACCGTATAAAACGAGGCGATTAGGGACACACCGCCGCCGAGAACAAAAACCGAAAAGAGCGGCGGCCGTTACACTTTCCACGCGCGGCACGGTAAAAAGCACGACGCGCGACGCCGCGGATTTTGTTACGCCGTTTTTCATCCGTCGCGCTCCTAATTGCCGCATTTCGCGATAATTCCCACTGCGAATAACGCTTGAAGGGGGAAGGGGGCGGCTGGATCGCTAAATAAAATCATCGCGCCGCGTGATCGCGCTTTCGCGCTATAAATCACGGCGGTCAAGAGTCGCGTGCGCAAGTAAGTTAAACACTAAAAAGTGGGATTAAATTGACCCAACGTTAACGTGATTAATCGGCCCGGCCCGATGGGAAGTGGTATTATCCGGCGAGTAATAATTATTAGTTCGACGTCGAGTCGCGCTTTTACCCATTATTAGCTCGCAGAACGCGCAGCTGCCGTGTTACCGACCACGACCTCCTACGCGGGCTCACCCTGAGAAAAAGGCTTCTTCAAATTTCATAAATTTTATCGCATCCAAAGACAAATTTCATCATTGGCGTGTTTCTCCAAAGAAACTAACGTTTCGATTAATAAATACGATTGTTGAGACTTTTCAACGAATATGTATCTTTATCTTAAATAAAAAATTTGTGTGAAACGAAAGGTAATTTTCATACAGAGGGCTTGTTCAAAAACATTGCGATAATGCAATACTTATTTTGAAAATGATAGATTATTTACATATCATACGCAATATTGATCTCCTTAACTTTCCCATAACTTTCTAATTTGTTTTCTGTTTTTAAGAGAAAAAGAAGTAGAATGTTTTCAGTTTTATTTCGAGTAACATCTTTCATGATTATTTCCATGTAAATATATTATTGCTTTACGCAGCAACTTTTCTGAAAACGTCAATTTAAAATGGAGGACACTCGTCATGCACGCGGCCGCATTTAGATGCCGCGCGGCCACACCAGGGTTAACCGAACTTTCCTGCCGCCGTAAGCGTCACGACTTCCTCCGTCTCGGAAGATACGACCGGTGTCGGTTGGTTCCCGATGGGAAAACTTTGCGGTCGGTATCGCGATGATGCGATCGGCAGAAAACGACCGGGAGGGAAAACCTCAGCACGACGAACGACGAATGTAACTGTGTCGACTGGTCCGCGATAAAAGTCGGAGATACCGCGCCGGAGTCCTCGAATCGCCAAGCGTAGAATCGACGATCAACGGTGGACGATCTCGCGATTACGCGAATCCGGTAACAGCCGCCGTATGTAAGCACAGATGAGGAGAGTCTCTATCTCGTTTCTAGGAGCTCGTCGTCGCGGCGGCTGCGTCTACGAGGCGCGCGTGCAACAGCGGCGTCCGATTGTGTATCGGTGACCTCGATCGTCTCTTCGTACATCTCCCGCCCCTATTATCTCTCTCCCTCTTTCTTTTCCCCTCCGACCCTTCCATTCAATTCGTTATGTCAATGATTCCACGCAGATCCCACGAGAGAAGGAAGCTGCGCCGCAATGCGCGCCGCGCTCGCGTCAGGCTTATTCGCTCGAGTGAATTATGAACTTTCCGATGCCGGCGCGCTATGATGAGGAAATGATTTCTCGGAGATACCACTTAACGCTTAATCTCGCCGATCTTCCCTCCCCTGTTCTTACTTTCTTGCTTGGTTTACACGTGTGATTCTGTTCATCCACGTTTGTCTAATTAATCAGACGGATTAAGAGGTTCCACCGGTAAAAATAAGAAAGATGTTGCTGCCGCAGCTAATCATGGTTTAACTGAAGATTTTTTTGGCTGCTGTAGCTAGAAATTTGCTGCTACGACTAAAAGTTTTAATAAATGTCTACTGTAGCTAAACTTTTAGGTGTCTGTATGTTACAACGGAAATTTAGGTAGCGTATGAACACCTATAAGTTTAGCTACAGTAGATATATTATATTACATATGGCGTATATGCAGTCAGAGTAACTAAAGTTTTAGTTACAGCGGCAAAACATTTTCAGCTTGACTTTGTTCAACAGACCCGAGTCGAAATTTTGATTCTGCATTAACTCTGCAAATTCCATCGAACTTGAAGGAGCAACAGAGAATCTCGAGATATAACACAGGTATTGTCTTTTGATGTTAAAAACCGCGGTTTTTGGTGTCGAAAGCTACTTAAAGAAGTATTTATTTAAAAATTATTCAGTATTTGACAATGATTATTATCTCAATAATTTACTTGCACTGAATCTCCCCTTAATTTTTAATTTCAATATAAATAATGTTAGATTAATTATTAATTTCAAATAGTTCATTAATTATATAATTAATTTTATTACGAATCTTATGGTGATAAGCGAATATTAAATAATCTAATAGATATTAATAGATAAATGGATAAGAGTGAAATATTGAGATTGTTTATTGGTGTTTCAAGTTCGATATTAACGGTATTAACAGACGTAATGTAGAACCAAAAATTCGACTTTATGTGAATTACACATTAACACACGATGAATTATACATCACTGTACCGCGTGTGGACTTATTTCGATTGTCCGTCAGAATCGAGATGGTGACCGACGATAAATCAGATTAATGCAAAAAGGGGAAGATAAAGTATAATAATAATAATAATAATAATAATTCTCACTTCTCCGCTGGAACAAGTTGAGAGGACCGGAAATCGTACAATACAAGGAGCTTTCAATTTACAATTCGACTCACGCGCGCGCGCGCGTATCGGCGTGGTAATCTGCTTCCTTCCGCCTTCTACCGCGAGTGTAATTGCGATTTTCTACCGCAAATCACTCGGACGTTTACAACCTCGCTGGGTAGTCTCTCTCGCGTGAGTCTTCACCGTTGAATGTTCCCTCTTCCGCGAGATCCCGCGTCGAGACTCGCCCGGCGTTCTCTCGTCCGTATAAATTTGTTTACTCCGAATTATGACTCTAATAGGCACGCTCGCGTGTCTCCCGATCGTTTTCTTCGCCGGTGTGCTTTCCGTTCGCGGAACAAAGCGCAGGCCGACGAAAGCCTGCGAGCCCAAGCCGGCCGATCTCGTCAGCTGTTTTCCTCGCGTGATAACCGGCAATCCAGCGATGCGCGCGCGGTATCGATTAACGGCGATTCAATATTAGCGCGGGTCGGCATTAACGCCGATGAATTCGAACGTTTCGACGGATGCGAGAAAGTGGAAATCCCGTCCGGTACGCACGGAGGACGAACAGCCGCGGGGTGAACAGCAACGGCGACGGGACTCGTGGCGGCGGTAGCCGCAATTTGCATAAATAATGTCCACCGATCTATCGGCGATAATTGCGTCTCGCTTGTTATACCCCGAGACGTGTATTCGTCTTGATTACAATTATTATCGGCGACTAACTTCGCTCGTAATTGTCAGGGTCGGCATAACGTCCATCGTCCCGTCACGTGTTACTTCACCACGCTGAATAAACGTAATCGCGTGGGCGAATGCGAGTGAAGCGAGCATTCACGGCGCCGAGGGAAACCGAGGGAAACCGAGGGAAACGCCAACGCTGTTTCCAATTATTCGTGTCTCCTCACTCGTGCCACTCTGATAAAGAATTAGCCGTCCGAGTTAAAATATAGCCGCGGTAGCCTGCTGTGCCTTTCAAACGGAGACAGCTAATCGTCGTTGTTACCGCAGTTAAATTTGTTAGCTGTTTGAATTTAGACGCTCTGATGAGAAATATCACCTAGATCGAACGATGAGGCAAGAATAGATTTTCCAAAAATATAATAATATAATAAATAAACGTTTCGTTGGGGAAGGAGGGGGGTTATAAGTGAACCCTTATCTTTCTTTGCGAGGGTTAACCGCGATCGTTAATTTAATTTTGAGGAATTTCGAATTTAATCTTCAAGCCAATTTTTCGAATTCCACTTTCTGATAGAAATTTATCAATCTCCTTTCGGAAGACGAATCTACGATTGAAAGTTTCCACTTTGCTCCGTCGAAAGAGCGTACATTGCGTAAAATCACTGACCGTTGACTCGAAGATTAGAGCGATCGGGATTCACGTGTTTGCTCAGATAACTTTCGCGTTTTATTCGTACGAAAGAGAGAATGATGGAGTACACGGGGGGGAGATAGGAGAAGAACTTCGCGCGCGCGTTCCTTCGTGATTCCGTCGACCCGTCCGGATGATCGACGAGTTCCTCGGAACCGACGTCGATAAATCACCGATAATCGCGTTTTTTGCGGCCGTCTTTGTTTTCGCCGTTGCAACGCCGCTATACGTAGGAGTCCCCGATGGTGCTGATGCATTCGCGCGCATTGTCTCGCGAAATGCGCGCGTCCGTCGACGTCATTACCGCGTATAATTAACGTCTCCTTCCCTCCCCTCTCTCTCTTTCCCTCTGCCTCGGTCCTCCTTCATCATCATTCCCTCGCGTAATGAGTTCGGACGTGGAAATCTGCATGCGAACGTCGTCGACGTGCCGCCGACATGCCGCAAACCGCGACGTTATTCTTAGCCCCGCGAGCTGCACGTGCGCGCGAGGAGACCGGGTCTGTCCGCGCGAGCGATTGTGTGTGTGTGAATATGATCGTGCGAATGCACCTGACAAGCGAAACTGGGTCGCGCCCGTGTCACGCCCATCATTCCGCGAACGTAAGAATGAACTTCCGATCGGCACCTGCGAGCACGTTCCGCTGGAGCGATGATGGGGCTCATTGCCGTTCATTTACGCGGAAAGCGATATATTGGCTGCGAATTGTTGATTGAATACCTGCCCACGTATTTCGCGGTAATGTAATTCTGGGATGAGGTGAGTGGTCGGTACGATGAAGGGAGAACGGGTTAGCCACCCGTTATGAATTCTCCGGCGACTGTCGGTTTACCGGCGACACGCTCGAATAGAGTTAATAAAACGTCACGAGCGGGTCGATCAGTGTCGCTTCGGCGGGTGTTTCAACGTGTTCGCTGTTCGATACGTTGGTTTCCACTTTCCGCTTTGTATCCTCTGTATAAAGGATAAGGCAGTAAGATGATGACCTTAGTTGAATGTTTGTCGATTTTTGTCCTACATCTCCGAAATGACCGCTTCCGAAGAAGCATAAATTGCATGTTTTATCAACACACGGTGAAAGAAAACTTGCGCGCATTTCAGAATTGCCTCGGCAAATTTCAACCGTCGTGTCATCGCGCGTATCTCCGACCAAATCGGCGCGCTCCCTCCGAATCGTAAGTGCCGAGAACAACGACAATTACAAACACCGCGGCATAAATGTTTTGTAACGCTGCGCCGCGAGTAACGAGATTTCTCTCTCTCTCTCTCTCTCGCGCGCGGCGGCGCGTCAATTAATTTCACACACACACATGCACACACGATCGCGGGATTTATATCGCGAGAAATTTTCCTGCGATCGCGTTACTTTTGGCCCGCCGGCGAATTCAGATCTCGTCCGTCACACGGCTCGCGCAAACTAGTCACGCGTGCGTTTCGCGGCTTCCGCGGAAGGCGCGCGAAAGAACACGCGGCCGAGAGCGCTAATTGATCGTATCTTCGCGTTCGTTTAATAGCCACAAGCGCGAGCACGCGCGGCTCTTACCGTATGCCGTGCGCCGGTAAAATCAACGTAGTGCGCGACGCAGCACGATCGCGGAAAGCAGGCGTCCCGATTTCGCGCGCGCGCAGCGGATCAATTTACCTAACAAGAGCGGCGACGCGCGATAAGGTTGAGCCGTCGCGAGGCCGCGCGAACCCGCAATTAGCGTCCCCGGTGAAACGTCTTATAATCGCTTAATAAGCGTCCGTGTGCAAATAGCGGCCGCTAATTGGATACACAGTGCGCGCGTCGCGTGGCCGGTGATTAGCGGCGAGGAGAGCACCGCGAGAGAGAGAGAGACTTCCCAATATGCCCCGGCGCGTCGCGCAACAGCCGGACACTCGCGGGAAAACTTACCGCGGTAACCGGTTTAACGACCGGCACTAAACGTCCACGGGTGTAAACGATAGATACTTTTTCCCCGCGCGTTTCGAGAGGAGAGCCGCGCTTGAAGCCCCGCTCGTGTTAATAATGCGCCACTGGCAATCAGCATTCGTTGCATCGAGGTGTGATTACCCCGAGAAACGGTGAGGCAGAATGGGAGGATGGAGAGAGAGAGAGACGGGAAAAGATCGGGAGAGCGGGATACAGAGGAAAAGCAAATCGACGCGATGATTTACGCTCGATTACATTTTCCGCGAGATCGCCGCGCGGTTCTGCATAAGTGAATGCGCTCTTTGACTGGAGGCCGCTCGCGCCCGCTTACTTTCGATTATTTCTGCGCCGTCATGAATGAGACGTCCGGTATTCGCACGCACGCGAGCGAGCGAGCAAGCGCGTCGGCTACTCGCGGTAGTAACGCTATTTAAAATACCGACGTGAGATACATATTATTCGACGTGTTGCTCGAGCGGTAGAAAGTGCTCCGTCTCGAGATGCATGCGCGCTCGAGCAGAGGAGAATACGCGCGCACGTTCCGCCGCTCACCTTCTCGCCGGTCCCCGGCGAGAAGAGAGAAGGTGCCGAGGGGTTAAAAGGTGGAATTAGAGGGGGCCTTTCAACCGAAGGTCAAGCTCGCGGCGGAATAATCCGCGGCTCGTTTCTGCGTACGTGCACGCACGTGCGTACGTGCTCGCGTCTGCCGGCCATCGATGCGCTCGCGCGTGCTTTCAGCGTGCGATTGATCGATAAGCAGGCTCGGTTTCGGTAGCGAGAGCGCGCGCGCGATTGATCTTTGTATCTCGTAAAGCAGGTATTAATCGTGGAAACGTACTCAACAGCCGGGCGAAGCGCGAGTAGTCTCGCCGCGGACGGGGGTTCACACGTGTATTTCTCCGTTTGTCAGCGCGCGGTACCACTCGCGTGTCCGTTTAATCGAAGAAATTGAATGCGTCGGACGCGCTCACGCTCGGTGGTTAATCTGTCGAGGTTAAATCGTCAATTCCGGCATTGTGATGTTATCGTGACACACTAAGACACATAATCCTTGCACTTCTGTTCCAGGCACCAAAAAGCGAGTCGACGAGGTAGCATCGCCGAGGTCTATCCACGACTTGCCGGAACACGTTCTCACATGCGGCCTGACGCTTCCCGGTGAGTTTCGGAATGCACCTTTTCCCTCGAGATGGGAAGGGAAACTATGCGTAACTGTGCGATTCGTTCGAAACACATTTTAAATTACTCAGTAAGTTTGATACCTCGATCAAGGATACTAAATTAAAACGCTCAAACGAAAATTTCGCTTTACGTATACCAATTAACCAAATTTGACTTTTCTTCGAGTTTGTATCAATGAGCTTCTCTAATATTCCCGATGGGTATATTTTAACACCATTATAAAAAAGAAATATTCTCTGTTAAAAGTAACCATTGTTTCTTTAAAAGACGAAAAATGAACTGTAATAATTGCTTCTCTTCGCGGTACAATAATATCTTCCTCCGTGTGGGAGATCCGCTTGCGCTTCCCATTTCATACGTCTGAGACGTCACACTCTCAAGCAGAACCTACGTAGGGATTTTTTCCAACTGGAATCCGTCGTTATTCCGGGAAATCGGACCGGTATCCCGTTTAAGCGCCGGAGAGATTTTCCACGCGGTTATATCGCGAAGAGGGAAGGTCTCGGAGCTTGATGTCGCTTTTGACGCGGGTTGAAAGCCACTGTTGCCCGTTCAGCGGGGGAGATCCCGTTTAATAAACGAAACAATGCGCGTAGATCCCCATCTTGAAATGTGTTCAGCGCGGTCTTCTGTCGCGAGGCTCCGTGTCTCGCGCTTCGAGAGCGCGCACGCACGCGTCAGAAACGCGAGCGCGTGCTGCACACACGGTTGCGCATACACGCGACCCCGGCGGACTCGCGGAAGATAACACCCGGTGACCGCGGAGGAGTATGCGGAAGCCGGGGGACACACCCACCCACTACGTAGAGCTCTTAAGCTCGGTTCGCACGCCCCCGCATCTTCTGCCCGTGCATCTATTTACGTGCTTCTCGTGGTCCTCGCTCCGCTGGAGAAGCCCATTCCTTCCCCACCGTGATTCCGCCTTCCTCTCTTTCCGCCACGATCTCCTCGTCCCTTTCTCCCCCTTTCCGCCGGGGCTCAGCTGGCCGGATCCGCCGATATCTAACTGTATTCCCGTGGAAGGCGCAGTTGTCGCCGCACAGGCGGCGGGAAATGCTGGCGGAGAATCGAAGGAAAAGTGCACGACGACGACGTGCGATTAACCCCGCGAACGTTAACGCGAAACACGACGCGTGCGAATAATGGCGGGCGCGTAAATGCGATCGTAACGCCGCTGTTAAATGGACGGTATTTATTTTAAGAGGAGCGACTATCCGCGGTATGATAAGGTTGTCCGGTGAGGAAGCAAGTTTTGGGCGCGCCGTAGGACAAACGACACGCGCGGATGAAAATTTTCCTCGATAACGCCGCTGGACGTAACTGTTAGCGTCGAACGAATAATAATGCCCGAGCATTCGGCATTCCGGCACAGCCGGTTATCCCTCGCTAATGAACTCGAAGCGCGATATCGATCTATCGAAGAAGAATCAAAGTGCGTGTAATATCTCTCCGAACCGGCGAAACGAGGAAGTTACTTCATCGCTCGCCTCGAGATCGGCCTCCGTTTCCTTTTTTCACGTTTTTCGCGACGTCGACATCCCAGCATCGACGTCTCGCGCGCTCATGCAACACAGAGCCCTCCTACGAGACGGGGGGCGTCCTGAAACGGTAACCGGGTGAAAGGGAAAAGCGCACTCTCGGCCGCTTTAATTGCAGCCGAGTGTGGGATATGCGCGCGTCTCTTTTGTGTCTCGATTAAAGGGGAGACCCCTCGCAGCAACATTAACGTTAACTATCCACTTACTTGAACATGAGCTACACGCTCACGATTCACACGCCTCCGTGTTCCCGTGTGTTCGTCCATTTATGCGACTCCTCTCGTGGAAGGGCCAACGGTCTTCTCCGTCTCTCTCACTCTCGCTGTCTCGAATAAATGCTCCTCTCCGCGTTTCTCTCTGTCACGTGCACATATACCGTATTCTCTTTCGTACACCGCCACTCCTCTTCCCGCTACCTTTTCCTCTCGGCACCGCCTCGGCCTTCGTGCTCCCTTCGAGCTTCGTGTTCTTCCTCGTCGCTACCTCCTCCCTCTCCTCTTCTTATCTTCGTGGCTCGCTCAGCTGGCCGGATCTACGGATGTCTAACTGTACCCCGTAGTTGGCGAAGCTGCCGCTTTGTCGCCGATTAGCTGACCGGGACTGCGCGGGCAGGAAGAGACGATGGATGACAACGAGCTCCGACTCCTTTTCTCTCTCGGAGTGGACTCCGGCGCGCGTCCGAGGGGAGAAATAAACGGTAAGAAACGCGCCGTGTCGCCGGTTGTCAGTTTTAATTACGGTAAAGTGTAGGCACGCAGGGCTTTTTGCCGGGGCTGAGCGCGATCGCGCGAGAGACCCCCCCCCCCCCCC
>NW_014557229.1:51246-89604 GCF_001313825.1 Dinoponera quadriceps | reverse complement strand
CCCCCCCCCGGTGGTAACGACCGGAACGGATCGCCCTTTCGCAGATAGGTAAAGGCGAATTTACGCGGATGTCGTGCGAAAAACGAATTCGGATGTCGACCGAAAACGGGTCTTCTTTAGGCGTCCGTTTCATCGGGAACGCATCATCGAAACTGGCGCAATACAGTTGCACCTTTGGACAGCCTCGTGTTCGCATTTCAGAATTAGCCGTTGGAGCTAAAATCTAGTCGCGGCAGCTAAAACGTGTCTTTGAAATAGAGACTGCTAATGTCGTTCTTACTGCCGTTAAATTTATTAGCTGTTCAAATTTGAATGCTATAGAGCGAAAAATATTAGCTAGATCGCACAATAGTATTACAATCATGTTCATATTCTCGACTCGAAGTTTATTGCTTTTTTTTAACAAAAGTTGCTTTTAAGGTTTTTAGCGCATGCTGATTTTGCCTGAAATTTAGCCATTTACTTAATTTAACGCTACATCGTATCTGAAAAACACGCTCAAGCACTGATGAGCCAACTCGAGACCTCTGGATTACGAATCAATCACTTTAGGTATTACATCAACAATACATAAATATACCGTTTTTTTTCTACTATCGCTATATCAATAAACAATTTGCCGTTTTGACAAAATTTTTTCTCCGTGCAGCGAGCACTGTTTTAATTACGAATTAATTCGCTAATTCGGCTATACCAACTAAGTTTTATCGCAGTCGCAACGAATATACAACAATGGTTTCGCAGTAACGGCAAAATGACTTTTCCCCGTGTAGACCGTATCCGCACGGAAGTGTCGATGGGCACCACTACGCTTCCACTCGACTCACGTGTCTCCATACTTCACATTCCGTTTGTACCGGGGCTTTCTTTGCCGGTGGTCGTTCCTCGCGTGTCTCGTTAGGGGCTTCCTCTTTCTCCATCCGTCGATTCCGCTTTCGACGCTCCTCACGGTGCTCCTCGCTTCATCTGGCCGTGTGCTCGCTTCCTTCATTCCGCCACCTTGATTGCGACAAAGCGTTGTTTCGGTGATCCGTGGGATCCCCATTTGGATGTGCCTCGCGGCCAAGTTTCCAACTCTCGTCCCGAGCGGGACGATGCACGGCAGTTTTTCCGACCGTCTCACGTCCCGCTCGCGGATTCAGCGCTCTAATGTCTACCGTGCCTTCCTCCCCTCCCCCCTACCGTGTCATGTATGATTCCTCCTCAGGTAATGGTGCCGGTGCGGTACCCCCAGCGATGAGAACCTAGAATTCGCGAGAAAGTCCGTTGACAATCGCCGGGCGCGGAAGCGCGGCCGCCCGTTCAGAGAAATGTAAACGCTGTCTTTTAGATAATCACCTATTGTGCGAACTATTCGGTGAAACTGCACAGGACGCGGAGATTTTACGTGCATAATGTGCCCGGCCTGTTTACTCTGGCAATAACGGTGCTGCACGGCGCGCGGCCATGGTAGTCATCAATTGCTCTCGACGCTGTGAACGCGAGGAGGATCGGTAAGTCCGAGAGTGTCTTTCAGTTCGGCATAAAAAGGAAGAGAATATACACCGGCGTTCAGAGATTTTCATTATTCCCTTGTTGACTCGACGATGAGGCAACAAGGCGGGCGCGTTAAATTCCGCGCTGAAAGTGTCCGATCATCTTGACACCGGAGGGCACGGAGTTCGCGTATTAGCGCGAAACGTGTAAAAAATGCGCGTCGAAATATTGTCGACAGCTACATGAGCGTTAATTTATTCTCCGGCCGACGGCCGACTGCGGTTACGAGAGTCTCTCTCTCTCTCTCTCTCTCTCTCGCGGTGTATGAAATGGGTCTCGGTACGTCATCCGCAACGTTGCTGCTTCCTCGTCATTGATTCGCCGCGTTCCTCAAGCAGCTCCTCGCGAGATCCCCTCGTTATCCTCTCCTTTCTCTCTCACCCCGTCGTTTTCTTTCCTCTTCCCACGGATTCCCAGCTGAGAGAGGAATAACGCGCCGAGTACCTAACTGTAATCCCGTAGTTGGCGAGGAGAGGCTCCGCTGCCGCTTTGTCGCCGATTAGCCGGTTGAAGTTGCGCCGCGCGAGCGAGCGAGCGGCCGCCTAAAAGAGAGGCGGCCGACGAGCAGGAAGAGGAAGCGCGGACGAGATGCAACGTCGCGGCCGCGTTTACGCCCGCCGGGCAAAGAAGTGGAAGTACGACAAACGACCGCGGCCGAAGTTCAAGCGGCTCTCCGAAGAGAGTAGTCGGATCGGAAGGTATTAACGAGCTCACGAGCAAGCGGCCGTATTTTCTCGTCGCGTAGCTTCTTCTTTTTTTTTTCTTCCCTCCTCCTCCGAAGAGAACGGGAAATCCGCGGAAGCGATTCCGCGCGCGCGCGCGCGATAAATTTCCAATCGCTCTAATTCGCTGTCACACACGTGCGCACGCGCGCGTGATTAAATCGAGTCGCCGAGATAGTTCGACCAGTTACCGAGCTCGTTGCGACGGCCATCCGTTGACTCAATCTGTCGACTCGATTAGACGTATCGGCATAAATTATCGGAAAACCTCGCCACATCGGGAGAAATCGTCCCGACTCGATTTATGCCAGGAATCGTAGATTTATAAGGTAGCTCTCCGCGTGGCGCGAACACGGTCGCAGCAGGTGAGCAGAGCGTGTAATAGAATCCTCAGGAAAGGGGGAGACGGAGAAATTGTATAGGGTGCTTCACGAAGCTCGCATGAAACTTCGCGAACTTCGTGATCCTCCGGCGGATTTGGAGTCGATTCTCCTCTCGATCGAGGATTCACGCGATCCGTGGTCCTCCGGAATCATTTCACTCTCGTAAGGAAAGATAGGGATCATTCACAACCGGTAAGACGTTTATATATTAATTATAATATTTTAATATTGTTATATTTGTTTTTTTAAGTAAATTCTTGCTTATTATTCCATACACAGAAAAAAAACAGAAAAAAGTGCTAGATTCAAGTAAATAGTTACTCCAACACTCCTTAGCAAGTTTTTTATTTGGATAGATCAAGTAATATTTACTTGATCCAAGTAAAAATTTGCCGAAGAATATCGGAGTGATCACTCACTTAAATCTAGCAACTTTTCGCGCACGATTCTTGCGCCCATTCTTTTCGCTTTGATCAAACGGAATGCATATTCATACATTTGGGTCACTCACGGCCCCACTTTTCTGTTCACCTCCCGCTACTTCCACTCTTCCTTGCGCGAACACGTTCCCGATGAGAGCCCCGACAAGTCCATTTTTGGGATGTAAACGCGGAAGTGAATTCATTGTCTGAAAGCGGACTCTGACAGAATCATCATACGGTGGTCAATCGCGCCGATTTCGAACGGCGAAGAGAGAGAGAGAGACGACGGCGTTCGATGAAATGCCTCCTGCGAGCAAAAAGTCCACCGCCGAGTTCCCGAAAGCACCCAGTATAAACGGCGCGATATATCAGCGGCGTAACCGCTGGATATCCTCGTTAAATTAGACGAACGTACGACGACGAGGTCGAATGCCGGCGTAAATTGCGACACCCCGAGTGTATTTACACGCGATGTGATTTACGATTTTGCGCGCGCGCGGCTCGAATGTGTGTGTCTGGCCGATTGCTCCGCGCGCGCGCCTCTTCTTCCACGGGCTTCGAACTAATGCGCGCAGATCAAGCCGATTCGCCTAACTCGAGAGCTCGAGCACACACCGTCAGGCTCGAGCGTATGCTAACTCGCCGCGAGTCCCGCGCGTGAAAGCGGTCGGCTGTTTACGACCGCTCGCCCGCTCGACGATAAAGTCGTTCACGGCAGCGTCGTCGTGGCGACTTTAACCGAGACTAATCTGTACGCTCAGTAATATCCAGGCGGTGGCTCGTGTGTAATACCGGATTATCTCGAGAGTGGATAAAAAGGTGAATACACGATTGTTTAGGGCCGATTTCACTCACAGGTTGGCCACCTTCTGTTAGACGCGCTGAATGTTGCTTCGAAAAGTACGAATTACTCTCTCTCTCTCTCTTTCTCTTCATAGTTCCGCGATAAGAATGTAGGTTATCAACATTGCTGAGGCGCAGTCCAGATTGATTTGTTAATCGCGAATGTAAACGCGCGTGTCTGGGATTCTCTGGGATTTCAGTCGGATCGTGAGACTCGGCGGAATCGCGGCTCGCGATTTGACGTGTACACACCGCTGCCAGGGCTCGGCTACTTTTAACAGACGGATGTATTAGGGACGTAAAAGTGGAAGTGAAACGAGGATCCGGCACGCGGAAGATACGTATCACCGCCTACGGCCGATGCTACTAGACGAACGATTGCGATAAGTAGATGCACCGGAACGGTAGATATCGAAGATATACTAAGGGCGATTGAGCAGATACAGTGGAAAGCGCGATTACACGAACGGAACGGTTAACCCAACGAGTTGAGATACGAGTTCGCGCGCGCTTGTGTGCTTGCTCGCCTCGCTTATTAATATCAATTCAGGCCTCGCGTTAATGTCAATTAATATCTCGCGAAGGCGAGACCGGCAAAGTTATCACTCGCAGGCGCGCGCAATTTTCCCTCATAAGAAGCGTTCGTATTAGAAATCTCGGTTCCCGAGTAACGGCCACTGTTTAACACGGCTGCACAGTTCTTGGCGGAGAAGGTAAATAAATGTATCTTAATTGGTCAATTATCCAGCGTAAGCTCGTTTGATTTTTAAACAATGATAAGTTATTATTTATTTTTAAATTACACACGACACACGTTTGCATATATTATAAAATGTTATTTACTTCTCGCTAGGATCGCGTCGAGCGCTTCCGCTACGTGCGCGCTCGATTGTCGTTTTTCAATCGGGGACGGTTTGACGCACCGGCGATAATCCCGTCCGTCGTCACGAGTGTCGACCCACGCGCTAATAGTGTGCATGCGGGTATTTAAATCGAGTACCATCATTTCCGGCATTTCATAGCAGTCATCGATCGATCGCATCCAGCTAGTCGAGCGTATCGGCCGGTACTCTCTCGCGGGGCTAATTACATGGAAATATTTTATTATCGTGACACCCCCCACTCCTCCCTCCCTCCCCCAAGCGTTGCTCGCGATGAATCAATGGCCATTTACCGTACGGTAACAAACACACATACACATGCGCGTGTGTTTCGCACACTTCTTGTGCCGACGCAAGGGCCCCGTGGCCTTCACGTGGGCGGAATGGGCCAGAGTCCCACACATCGTCGCCGGAAAAACCACGGCCTGCATGTGTGTGTGTACATACTGAAGCCCGCGATAATTTATCACGCGTTGAAAACGGCGAAAATTTACGTCTCTTCCGCGCCTCACCGCTCGCGGACGCTCGCGTATGGACGAGTTATGATAATGGACGTATTTATGCAAGGAGGATTTCTCGTGCTTGTCCGAATCGCGCCTCGAGTTTATTAGCCTAATTAGCTATGCGTGGTGTGTACGGTACATTGTGCGTTCTTTCGAGCGTGCGAGCTGCGAGCGACGTGATAATTAAATACGCGGCAAGAAAGCGACAGACTACCGCGAGTCGGTGTCGTAATTTTTAATTGTACGCCGGTGTCCGATTTTGCAATTTATAAATCACGCGACGAACAGCAGCGCGCTTCGGGCGCGGCAACTTGTTGCGCGGGAGAGTCGTAGTTGGAAGCCGATATTACGATTATCGGAACAAGTCGGGTCTTTTTTTACGCAGCTTTTGTGAAAAATTCAATCCCGCCCGGCCGAAAATTGGATATCGTCTCTTGTGCATCGTCGTTTATGACATTGTACGGATCCAACGGAATCCATAGTACTCCATTATCGCATTATGCAGAAAAATAATTCGTCGACACGGCAAATTTTATTTGCCGTTGCAACAAAATCTGTCACTGTGTGGCGACAAAGTGACTTGTTAAGAATACAAATGCCATTCGCTGTATTATTTTGCTGAATCTACAAATTATTTTGCTGCAGGAACAAATTAGTAAGTGCACGCCGAAAAGAATGCTACGTTCAAGTAAATATTTGCTAAGGAAAATTGGAGTGGTTTATTTTATTTAGATTAAGTAAATATTACTTGTATGCGGCACACTGAAGGGAAAAAAGTGCTACATTCATATTAATATTTATTTAATCCAAATAAATTATTTCAATATTTTTTGGCAAATGTTTATTTGAACGTGACAATTTTTTTTTAGTGTAGAAATACACTAGTTTGTTCTAACATCAAATTAGCGTGTCCTAAGGAGAAATTCACTCGGCAGAATATTTTCTATCCTGGCGAGAAACGGTTTCTGCTCTACACTGTTGGAAAACTCTCGTTACTTTCGGTGTCAACTACGTTTTACGAGTATAATAGTAGCAACATATATCTCAGGTTATCATCACCGATATTAAAGTAACCGTTACTAGAAAAATGGTTCTAATTATTTTTATAGTTAAAGTCGAAAAGTATATATAGTTGACGCCGGAAGTAATTATCATTTTCTATCAGTGTAGTTACGAATAATTCGTTAATTCGTTAATGCAAACTAAATTTTATCGCTGTCGCAATGAATATGCAGCAGCGACGATGCAACAGCAGAATGATTTTCCTCCGTGCATTATCGCATCGGACGATTCCCCGGTCGTAAAGCAAAGCGCGAGGGTGGACTTTTATCTCATTTTCCCGACGAGACTCTTATCGTCGGCGACGGCGCTGCGATGGGAAAGGAAAAGAGTACGCCGTGTCGCGACGTTTCAAGCGTAATATGTGAGACATCCTTAATGGTTGTCAGGCTGTGTTCAACCCCGTTCGCCTTGTAATTAGAGGATTACGAAATGATTACTTGTTGAGTATCGAAGCGCGGCTAAGCCGGCGCGTACGTGCCTGCGAGCGCGCAAAAAGAGCGGCGTACACACCGGCGTTCTCCGTTACATATTCGACATGCGATCAAACCGTGTGTGTGTGTGTGTGTGTTGTGTGATCCACCTTCCGTGAGCATCGTCTCCGGGGCTCGCGATGGACACGACGACGGCACGCGCGAAAGCGCAAAGCGGGGCGAAACACTCCGATTACGATTTCAACGATTTAGAAACGGCTCGTTACGCTACGCGATCATCGCGACTCTCTCGCGTATTATTACGAAGATCCCGATTACCCGCATGCATGTAATTACGTCCTTTACCGCGTGTATCGCGATGTGAGAAAATTAGAAAATCCCCGAGATCTCCGGCCGCGCGCGGAGACCGGTGCGCTCGCAAAGTATACGGGAAACGCGCGTGACACGACGAGTACGCGCGCGCGCGACGATTATAAGAAATAAATTTTAGAAAGTAAACGCCGCGCTCCTCAAAGAGATGCAAATTACAGTGAGGCGTGCGCAAATGTTACCGGGTAACATGACGAAACGTAAATGTAGATGCGCGGCCTGAAGATATAAATCGCGAAGACGCAAATTTCCACGACTCGCGGTAGCGCGGAATTTTGGAAAATAGATGAACGGAAACTCGCGAGAGACTCTAGGANGGGGGGGGGGGGGGGGGAGAGGCGAAGAGAAACGAAAAACAGAAGAAGAACGCGGAGTTCTCCCGCTTTAGCGGGAGATAAATTCGCGCGTGTCGTACGCGAGTAGAGATCGTGTAGCGAGGCGCGATGTTGCTCTCGTGCTGTGTGTGTGTGTGTGTGTGCACGCTCAAAGTAATTCTGATTTTCCGCTCGGATACGTCGAAGCATTAGTCGAGCGGACTGGCAACGAGCCTCGTGACGAATAGCAGCGCTATATCGCGCGCGCGCGGACTCGCGTAGTAAAAACGCGAAAATGTGTATCTCGCGATTAGGGTCGCGAGAGACGCGGTCAGATTAAGTAGATTCCAGTCCCTGCCTTCCTCTCCGACCACCATCCACCGCGGCCGCGGCTAATGAAGTTTGAATCCCCGCGTAGAAACGCGTTGTAAGTCGCGCGAAATAAGTCTAATTTACGGCGGTGGATATTTTCGCGTCACCCGCCACAAATCAACGGCTTCCCGAGGACACCCGAGCGCGCGTACATAAATTGAAATCGTGTTGCGTTCGCGCGGTTCGAAGGGAGGTTTTCTCGCAGAGAGTCCGTACGAGGGGCTAGGTGGGGGAAGAGCCGCGCGCTTCTCTTCGTGACTCTTCAAAATTATCGGTAGCTATTAAACCACCTTGCGGTCATCGTTTGATTTATAGGGCGTAGCAGCGGACCGTGTTTCGCCGCGATCGTCCTTCGTGCGAATAAATTATTACGATTTCTGTGAAAATGTGTTCGAAGTGCCCGTGTAGAAATTTTCTCAGATTTTCCCGTACACAGCATCAGGTGTCTGAGAGCCGCGCGACGCAACGTTATCCCGGAGATTAATACTTCAACGCGTAATCCACAGCAGTGGATCCGTTTATCGTAAATCCTCTACCCGTGTTACGGCCGTTTGCGCACGCACGCACTCGTTCCTTCTCTCGCTCGCTTTCCCGCAAAAATCCCAGCGAGATCATACCTCCTCTCTCGCCCCGCGTTTAATACCGGGGCGAGATGCATGCGAGAAACGACGAGAGCATTATAATTTTCGATACTCGATAATCACGGGGACCGGCCGGCCCTCGTTTTAGGTGCTCTTTAGGCCGCGGCCTGGCCACGCAGGCAATTACGCGGTAATCGTAGATATCGCGCGCGCGCGCACGCAGACAGAATTCAGGGTACGACCCAGATCCCAGAAAGAGAGGATCGCCGCAACGCGGATAAGGTTTCGCCGAGGCCAATCGATAATGCTTCTCCTTCTTCCTTCGCCGGGTGATCGATGCGCGCCTCGCCCGATTTATCGGACGGCGCGTTATTAACCGCCGCGCAGATTTTCCGCGACGCTAATTGCACTCCGAAACTCGGCTGGCTGCGTTTTATATTAGCCGCCGTGCGAACGGCGTTGCGCATTGCTCGCGCACTGAGAAAGCCGCGGGTTTCGCGAACCTCACGGGTGGATCGATCGACTGAGCGTTCGTTGATCGGATTCTAGTGTTCTTACGGTAAAAGTCCGGCCGGAGTTGCGGCGGAACATGGTGCCGTAAATAGACAAAAATAGCGCGGTGTGATGTATCGTAAACAAATCAAACAAGTGACGTTACAAGAGGTAAAGTGAAATATATCTAGAGAAAACATTCTATATTCTACATTAGAATATCCTTATGATATTTTGGACATTGCTGTGTGGGTTATAATGCATATACGTCGTCGTTTTTAATCAAAATTGTATTTGTATTTTTACACAAGTAAAACACCAAGTTTGTCTCCTCGTTGTTCGATTTCTACCAGTTGAGTAATACTCGCCAGGTATAGATTCGAGACACTTTGTTGGTCCCGGCATGTGTCGGCCACCAATAGACGACTCGGGCCAGACGGGGATTTTAGATCGGGCTAATTAAATACCGGCTGTTCCGCGCGTTTTCGCCGAGTACTCGCGGCGTCTGTTCGCCCATCGTTAACGCGAATTTACGCTCGTTACTTCGGCTTAATTGTCGAGAGCGGCGCGGTGTTTACCTTGCCGCGCGCAAATTGTCCGTGTGCGCAACGCGTGTCCTGTTTATTAGAAAATTATTTCAGGCGCGCAATCTCCGTCCGGCGACGTACATACGATGCGCGGTTAAAATATAATATCGCAGACACTCCGAGGCAGCGGTGTTTCTAATCGGGAAGAGGCGAACCGCCGCGCGTCGTCTATCCCCGGAGCGTGCGTGCGCTGGCGAAAACGATTCCTCGAGTCAGCGGCGGACTTATCCTGATGCACGGAGATGAATGCGTTTATCGGTCGCCGGGGAAAAATATCTGCTGGGATACTCGAGACCAATTTCTTCACGCGCGCTCTCGCGGGGATCCACGTTCCGCGCGGCATTAGACGATGCGATATTGATGGCGTTTAATTAATCATCGCGCGCGCGCGAATCGCTGATTTTAATTTTGAGACTCCGCGGCTTTAAGACACTATTAGCGTAGAGGGGGCCGCGCGGTAATAAATGCACTCCGCGGATTTGTCGGAGAGGAATGCAAGTGGTGGTAACCGCAATCCCAGATTAGAGCCGGGGATGCGCAATCGATGATTCTCCCGTTTCGGTCTTCCTGATGCGGAGTGATCAATGCGCTTCTGATCATCACCGGCCGTTTCGTCCACAACTTATCGGCTCGCCGTGAATTTTCCGTTGCGCTAATTGTGCCCATCGAGAGAGTCTCAATCAACCCGAAGTGCCGTACGCGGGGAAAAATCACTCGTGCTGACGCAGCGAATTTATCGCTATCGCGGCGAAATCTGCCAGTTATTATGCGAACAGCAAAAGAGTTGAGAGTACTAATCGCCGTTAGCTGGATTATTTCGTTGAATCTACGACTTATTTTAGTCGCAACGAATATATGCAATAGCGGCGGAATGATTTTGTAGGTTCTGCAAAATAGTCCGGCGAATGGCAATTAGTATTCTTAACAAATCGTTTTGCCGTGCCCATACAATAACACTGACAGATTTTGCCGCGACAATAATTTGTTGTGCTAGCAAATTATTTTTCTTCGTGTTTGAAGTAAAATAGAGATTGGTGTTAACAAAATGTCGCGAGAGAGAGAGAGATACGTGCAAGTTATCGGCGATTAATTTGAAATTGTAGAAGCAGCCCGCTGAACCGTGAAACGTAATCGAATTGCAATATCCATTAACGCTTTTGCGTGCGTTACATGATTTTGTTCGCGCGTTCTAACGAACGCTGAATGGGGCATTAAATTGGCTGAATTGGTTTGCTTCTCTCTTTGGCGAGCGCGTAAGACGCTTTATGCTTTATCCTGAAACGTCATCGCGCTTCGCACGACGCGAGAAAGTAGTAAATGCACTCGCGAGTACGCCGCGCGGCAATGGAGGAATGCAAGTAGTAACCGCCGCTGCGTATTCGACCGGTTGCTATGAGAAATGTCCAAGTGGACGTAAGTAATGTCTGACCAGCAGCTACGCGGTAACTAATGCCCTAATGCTTCCAAGGCTCGATCGGAAATAATCAGAGAGGGTCGTAAATATCGATATTCGAGTACCCGAGAGATAGAGATGGCGAAGAGAGAGAAAGAGAGAGAGGGAGAGAAAGAACCGTTCGTTACTAGGCTCTCGACTTTACCGTTGACTTCTTTATTATTAGTAAACAAGATCTACGAGCTAGGAGAGATGATATTTAGCCGCTCCCTATAACAAGTTCGTGAGCATTAACGCGCTCATAAAACGACTGTTAAATCTTACAACGTCGCCGACTGGATTTTTCCTACGTTTCTCATTCGTAGAAATTTAATGTGTTACGCGAAGATAATAACGCGATTTACGAATTGAAAACACGCGGTCTAACCGTGACTACGTACATTCATATACTTTCCCGACCTTCTAACGCAATTTAAAAATTAAATTTAATTAATTAATTTTAAGTTAAATTTTTCTGCACCCGTCGGATTTGCCCTAGTAATTTTTTTAATTATAAACGTTGGAGGATGAGAAACTTACGGCAAATTAAAATTCGAGGCGAGCGGACAAGCAAACCCTTTCCTCCCAGTCGCTTCAGACTTTATCTCGAGAGAATCGCACATGTAACATTTAATCATCGGCGAACATTCCGAGTATCGAGTATCGTATACTTGTAAATTCCCGTTAGAAAAAGGCTTCTCGTTATCACGAATTGTCAAAGGAATCTCGTCGCAGATCGCGACTTTGGCCAACCTGTTTTTGCGCGACCACGCCCGGGTATCTCGACATCCGCACTCTCGATCGGCCGCGCATCTTTATCGAATTATTTACCCGCATCCGCGTACAATGTTGCGCTCGTAAACAAGGATCCGAATAATCTTACATCGAGCGATCTCCGATCGGCATATAACCGGGAGGTACTCTCGATCGCTTCTGCAAACGTAAATACGCCCACCCGCCGAAGCCCCGTTATCGAGCGCTCTTATCATACCGATCTGCGCTCTCGCGCTCCTCGAAACCCGGCCTTATGCGCCGATCTTATTTCCTAGGCGAGACCGGCAGACTCGGGCGAGGGGATAAAATTCGCGCGACCAGAGTATACCAGGGATCGCGAAACGAACGTGTCGTCGGCGCGTGACTCTCGTGCGAAACCTTCGCGGCCCAATCGAAGATGAGAAGTTTTCCGACCAGCGTTCGGCAAGTATACGTTCGAGCGTCCGGTAAATTGCGTGGAAACATATTCCTAACATTAACGTAACTTGCCAGGGACTGATTATCCGTCCGTTTAAAGCGGTTCACATTCAATCTCAAAAGTAACCACACGCTGGCGTCTTGAAATTTTAGATAGTCATAGCTGAAAAAATGTTAAGCTTCACAACGCAATTATCCGTCAAGAAATGGCGTTGCAGAAACAGATTTAAAAAAAATCATTGTACGGTACGTGAAACTAAATGATTTGGTTACAGTGATCGTGCATTTGGTTCAAACACATCCAAATCTTGGTAGTCGTTGCGAAATCCTTCTTTCAATGCAACTCACTGGAAACTTCCCTGATCGCTTCCTCTTCGACTGAGGCTCCCCCCGCTCCCAAGGGGGGAGGAATATTCACCAGCCAACGGATCTTCCGCGATTTTACGCTCCGCGTCGCCTCGTTTTTATTACGTTTAAATATCGTTTCGCGATTGTTCGTGACAAATTTGATCGTAAAGCACGCGAGCTCGGGACGGTCCTCCTCGGCGGCCGCGCGAGCCTGTGTACGTACGCCTCGTATACTCTCGCGGTACACGCTGCAACCACACGTGATTATGGTTATCATGCGAATGATTGGATCGAGCGCATTAGCCACGCACGAAGCGAGTATATGTGCGCCGCGCACATTCCGTATCGGCTCGGCCGGCGGAGGGGAACACTTTAGGATGAAGATCGAGGGGCCGCGCGATCTCCTGCGATCTCTACGTCCGCAACCGCGTTCGCGCGATCGAGAGTCAACGCTATAAAGTCTGTGTTTACTTCGTATAACGCCTGTGCATTACTGGTGATTTGTAAACTTACTGCAACGACGTCTCTTCGCGTGCCGACGAGCATGTTGTGGGGAAGGGGGGGGGGGTTAACGCGACATCGTGGATAATTTCCCTCGTGGAGAAGGCTGATACGAAAATAGCGTGTAAAGTAATCTCTTTATTTAGGGCTCTGAATTCGCGACGCTGAATCAGCGCGAAACGGCGACCCGACCCGTCGTCGTTCCGCGAAGCGTGCTTCGTCGCGAAACGAGGGTGAGATTGTACGCGAGAAGGGACCCGATGTAAAAACGCGAGGAAGAGGATGGGCGGAAAAGCGCGCCGTTGTGTATGAATATGTCGAGTCTCCCGTGTCGACGGAGGGCGTCTCTCATCGTGAGAGATTGAGGCATCCTCCGTGAAATTTTGTAAGCTGCGTCTATCCGCGAGTTCGTTACGTGGCTAATGATCCATTCGGTAGCACGTTCCTAACGGAGATCCATCTAACGCCGCCTACTAATTGGCCGGCCGATCTCCCCCCCCCCCCCATGGTTTCTCAATAACGGTCACGATGGGAAGATAATGCCGAGGCGTGGTTAACGTCATCTTAGCGTCGCGATATGCGCGCATCGCGGGTGTATACGGGGGTCGGGTCAAGGATCGGAACACGTATCCATACGTTCCCGCAGTCGGCTGGAACACCTGGAGCATATATCGCGCATGATCGACGACCGGTATGCAGAAGTCGATGGCCTGTCGAAAGGTGAAAGATTCAAGGTTAATAGAGGTGAGACTTTTTCCTCCGCATTATTGTGGACACTCGTCGTTGTCGACAACGACGCGTGTCGTTGATCTTTGCGTGTCAGTCGAAACGTCAGTGGAACTCCGAACGTTCAAATGGCAGCACTCGGACAAGCAATAGCAATGTTCTAGTGGAATAAACTTTAGAGTAAGGTTTTTTTTTTACAACGAAGCACCGGGATATTTTTTTTTATTTCGCGTTACTTAACGATCCAATTTTCCAATCTTTGGTCGCTTCTCTACGTAAATCTAACAAATGTGGTTTGGCTCTTACATGCGTTTTAGAAATAAAGGTTTAACATAAGGCCAAAATTTCGACTCGGGAACGCTGTGGGATATCAGTGGTATCTGCGAAGCTTCGGTAACTTTCTCTCCTATTTATATAACGTCAGATCCTTAACGTTAGATCGTTTAAATACGGATAATTCGCGCATTCAAACCCGAAAGTTGCGGTAACTCCGGAATATTTCAATATTCGCAGGAAGCGAATCAAATTCGACGGTCTCCTTGCGATTTTAGTAGAGCCGGGGCAAGTAACACCGTGTGTCGGATCGATCAATCGATAGCCTCAATAGCGAAAGTGAGGAGAACGAACACGTCCAGCGAAACGACCATGTGATTCTCCGACGTTGCGCGGCGAAGTCGAGAGGACGTCGGCCGGCCGGCCATTCATTTGTCGCGGCGAAGTTACGATCGTGGAACTTCCTCGTTCGGAGGTTTACATTGCGAGAAACTTACGGTGCTACTTGCCGCGGCGGATGCATAACCGCCGATTACCCTAACGAGTACGTGGTGGTGCATCGAGGCGACTAATTAAGCGATTATAGCGTCCCCGGAGAGTTAACGAGTGTTAATCCGCAGGCGAGTCGTGCCTGTCGGAGCCCACGGGGGTCAGCTTACCGCACGCCCGGCCGAGCACGACAACGGACTTGCTTATCACAGCGTGTTCGCTGAAAATCTCATTTCACAGCTTCTTCGGGATATCGCACCTCCCTCTCTCTCTCTCTCTCTCGTTCGATTCTATTAAGTTCGACCGCTACTTCTCGTTCGATTATTATATAAATACGCGCGCCTCGCGGTCACGCTGCTCTCTTCGCGCTCCCGGAGCCCGTTTTATCCCGCTCGAAGCGTAACCAACAGCTTCCGAAGGAACCGTCGACATCGGCGGAATGCCTCGAGTCCGCGACGGAGGAAGGAGGGGAAAGGAGCAACGCGAGACCGTTCCGATGTTTACCGAGAATGGAAACCGATCGTCTAGTTTACCGTGTGCCCGCACACAACTGGTAGAGCCGGGCTTCATCTGCATCGGATTAATTTCTGCGGCTCTCGACGTATACGGGAGCGTATATACTTATCTGTATGAGATTAAATGGACTTCACCCGGGACGCGTACAGAGAGGAAAGTGTATTGAATCAGGCGCCTCCCGAGAGGTTTCGAATAGCCGGCAGCGCGACCAGCGGGAACTTATTATTTCCACAGAAGCCCGATAAACCGTCCAGTCGACTAATTAAGCGATTAGTTGCCTATTGGATCCATCGGGCATCAATCTGCGGTTGAATCACGCGGCTGTATCACACGAGATGGACGATTCCCGGCCGGCTCGCAATATCCGCCGCTGCAAAATCGAGGATAATAACTCACCGAGCGTTCGTGAATTACACGTTACGCACGGGCATCCACTCCGCCGTCGTCGCCGCCGCCCGTTGTGCGTCGGCATTTTCATTTTAATAGAAATCGATCGGCACGGAGAGCCGAGAGAATAAGTAGGAAGTTAAAGAGAAAATAAGAGAGAGAGAGAGAGAGAGAAATTTAGAAGACGCGGGATAAGTGAGGGACCGGGTGGCGGCGGCTGATGGCCGTCGGGCGAAGGTGGGAGGGAGGCAAACACGGCCGTGTAATTAGAAATCACGGGGATTTACGGGGCATCGGGCAATAAATCCAAAAAGTAACGGCTAATGGCACGCGTATTGACGTATCCATCTGGCTATCGTTCATCTTTCTCACGAGTCGCAGCGCGCGCGCGAGCGTACGCCCCGCGCGCGTATGCCGCGACGAGCGCGCGCGCCTCGCGGCTACTCGCGATCCGGCCAGGAAGACGACGAGACGAAAGGATCGACGCCTCTAGAATGAACTACGGGGCTTTCTTCTCGGGGAAGAGACGTCGCGCCGGCCATAAGCACGCTTGATTTACGTTAAAAGCCGCGCCGGGCCCGGCGTTGAGTCTTTATCGGGTAGGAGTGAGGCGATGATGATGAACGATCGGCGATTTGTAGAGGCGATCGTCGAATGCAAGCTCGCTCGCACACGCGAGACACACGGCGCGTACACAGGCGTCGCGAGCCCGAGCGGATTCGCTGATCATCGGGGCAAGTCGTGGCCGATATCTCGGGCGCGCGAAACGCGAGTGAAGTGAGAGAGAGAAAGATCACTTTGTGCGCAGCGCCGGAAAAATGGCGAGTCGCAATCGTCTTTCAGCGCTTCGTTACGGGGATATTATCTGTCGGAAAGAGACCGTATTGTCTCGCGCATGACGCGTTCGATATCCCGGTTATAGATTTAGCCGTGCGCGCGAGATCTTAGCCGGCTTGTCGTTTCAGACGCGGTTTCTTCGATAGAGCCATTATTCGTCGCGACTTTCTAATTCTCAACATTTATCATACTGGAAATTATTATCCCGAATTAAATCTCCGCTAAGGCGATCCTCAATTATCCTGAGATACCTAACAAGCGTCTCCTCGTCCGCACGCCTTGCGCCTTCGGATTTTTACTCGTCACGGTTTTTAATTCTCGGCACGGGATGAACGATCAACGTCGAAGCGCCTACAATTTTTCCGCGCGTCGATTTCCGATGAGTGCGCGGAGAAAGATAACTTTGCCGTACTGATGTTGCCGAAACCGATCGTTGCTACCTGCATATTCGTCGTGGCAGCGATGAAATTTAGTTGACATTATCAAGTTAACGAATTATTCGTAATTCGAGCGAAAACAGCTTTGCCGCCTGGATAGAAAATATTCTGCTGAGTGAGTTCGTCCTTGGAATATATTAATTTGCTGTTAGAACAAAATAGTGTTTGCCTACGCTTACTAATTTGTTCTCGCAGCAAGATCATTTCAGATTCGATTCAGTAAGATAATCCGGCGAATGGTAATTAGTACTCTTGACAAGTAACAAATGATTTTTCTGTCTGTATAATAACTGGCCGGTTTTGCTGCGTTAACATAAAATTCACCACGTGCCTGGCAAATGATTTTTCTCCATGTGTAAGACAATACCGAATATATACCGGAGCATTACTCTCGGCGTGTCATAATATTTCGCACGCGTCGATTATAATTCGTTGCATTTGCCATGCAACTGGTTTCGTTTTCTCAACTGCTTCATTTCCATCTCACCGATGTCGGACAACGGAGCGCATCACAGTGGCGCCGAAGATACGTCGCATCGCGCGGCAGTCGACGCGGTTTCTCCGGCGCGAGCAAGCAGGTCGGATTAACGTCTTCATTCCGGGAGAAACCCCGCTTGCTCGCACGATGCCTCGCCGGTAATCGATCGGTTATGGTAATCCGAGCGAGCGTCCAGCGCGCGATCGTTAAAAAAGTCGCGCGCGCGCGGTACTCTCTCGGTTTATTTGCCGTGCGTACTCACTCACAGCGATAAGTGGGCGATGCGTGCAGTTCGATTAACGCAACAACGGGTGCGTGAGCGATCGTCCGTCGTGCGTGAAAAGAGAGAAACCCACGGGAGGAACGCCCATGCGATCCACCCGCGATCGCGATCGCTCGATTCCGGGGATATCTCCCGACGTGCGACGATCCCAACGCGTTTTGTTTATTAATGTTATAAGTTAGGCTCAGATGAGGCTGTTGTCGTTGTTGTCGCGTTCAAGTAATTAGAAAGTCACTGACGGATCTATCAATCGTGTACACGAACACACACATCGGCGCGAAATACACAATCTTCCTTACTTACGAGATTATCGTATTAATCAGCTTCGATTTTTCATCTCGACAGTTTGTCTTTTTTTTTTTTTTTCTTTTAATAATAGCAATGTAAGACGGTATTATTTGTTATAGTATTTTACTATTATATGTATATGCACAAGATCTCTTGTGAATTTGTACGAAACATAGATTTATCAATAGATAAGTAAGCGCGGTGTATCGGAAATATAATTGGTACAAATCGGTTAGAAATCAAGTTTTCAGTGCATTGGCGAATCATGTCGTTACCCGGTCGATTTATCATAATCTCGAGGATTGTATGTGTAATTACGGGATTAAACGTACTGTATCAGGATGATTGAGCGATAAATAATGACGATAATAGTGAAACTCACGGTGCAAAAAATAGGGCGCACACTCTCTACAATCATCATATCGCTGTTGCTTATAACGAAGCATCAGCCGATTGCCGTTGCCGAGTTGCATATTGAATCGATCTTCTCAGTAGTGCTGTCAATTTCGACCCGGATACCCGAGTCCTTCGGTAACTGAGTATACGACTAATTTCAGAAGTTATTATCATCTGTTACTGACAGAAAAATCAATAATTCGTAACGTCTGAAATTAGCCGTGTACTCAGTTACTGAGAGACTCGTGTAGTCGAGTAGTCGAAATTAACGGTACTATTTCTCAGCGTTGCACGACAAATGAAAAGTCCCGAATGGCCGTGTTTCGGGCGGCTTGTTCAAAATTCACGAAGAAAGAACGACGACTGTACCCGTCGGCGGCGGACGTTATTATCGCGTTACCGCGCAATCGGCCAGATAACGCCGGTATGAATTATCATTCACGCCTCGAGCGAGCGCCTTCGGAAGAGCTGCGAGGTATTACGCGTGTATTTATGAACTGGCAACGCGATGCGTTCGTCGTAACCGCACGTCTCGTAAAACTCTATACACCTCTATCCGGTAGGAGACTGATGTACTCGCGTATTAAACTCTCTTAACTTCCACTTACAATGCCACTACATCAAGCTCACGCAGTCCGTTAATGTGAAGAATTAATAAATCGTATTATTCCTCTCATTTCCGGACGGATTCCAGCATCATTTAATTCATAGATTTTACGCGTATATAAGATTTAACGTTTTACAGAAAATCCCAAGAACGGTTTGCATAATTTAATTAACAATGATAAAACTAGGAAAAAATTCGTTTCAAGTTTATAAAAGAATTTGAACGATGACGAGAGAAGCACGTGTGGGAAGATCCGAGAGATTTTACGTAATGTCTTTTTTTTTCTAGATTTTTTCTAGATTTTTTATATACGCAGTGTTGAATTTTTCCAATCTCGGGGCGCATTATTCCGAGGGTAACCGAGCGCGGGATCAATTCGTAATTGACTTTCACGGTCTTTAGCCGCGGAACGGGCATCCTGTGAATCCTATTACGTTCTCAAACATAGATCAGCTCGGAGCAACGCTAAGAGGCGTCGGCTATATTTAATGATCAGAAGTATATAGTTGGGTTACGACCCCGACGTCACGACCGCGGTAACGCGGATGAAAATGAACTGTTACTCGGCGCCTATCTATTACTTATCGGGAATTGTTTATAATGTCACTGCTGCGGCACATTTTACCCCGTACCTTATTCAGAGATGACCTACTCTCGAAGATAGATACAGCCGGGAGGATGTCGTTTGATAATTTATATCGGGTGAGAGATTACGATCGGCGATCGCTCATCGTGAGTCGAATCGTGCTCTGTAATCAACCGCGCCTGCCAACGTTTACCGCAACATTGAGATAATTCATGTTGCGCCATCGCGTGTGTATCCGCTCGGCGACACTAACTGAGACGCGCGTCGAAATGGAACGCGGCACGTATAAATGAATCGTTCCTGAAGACGTGTCGCGACTTCAAGTCCCTTTTCAGACATTCATTTTATGCCCACGATGATAACATTCTGTCATTCTGTGTAAATAAACGAGCAAACTTGCAATGTGTTCGAAGTTGGAAGAGTTTGAGGAGGAGGAGCCACCTGAATGGCTGACGTATAAATATCGCACATTAGTAAGAAACATAAAAAATAATATCTTTGTATTTGTAATATTTTACACATGCTTACCTCGTTTCAAATTGACATTTATTATTTAAGTTAAATAAATATATCGAATTTTTGCTCGGCAATGTTAAACTTATGACCTCCTTGATGCGCCACTAAGCCTTACAATCTCCTTAAATAAGGGTGGATGACATTTTCCGCGTTAACACTCAATCAAAAAGTTACACGAGAATAAAGAGAAAAAATAAAATAAATAGAAGAAAAATCGAGAAGCTATCTTAGGGCTCTCTTAATTTTAATGATTAATTCCAAATGAAACTCAAGGGCCAAGATTCGGTCACGAGTTCGAATTCTAATCACTTGCATTGAAAGCGCCTGACTCGTAACGAAGGATGTTCCGATTGTCTGTTACAGGATACACGGACGTCGCCGGGAGACCGGTCATCGAGTTCGAGGACAATGTGTCCACGAGGGAAGCCGTCTCCGTACGAGAGACATCGTCTTTTCTGCTCTACCTCGCCCGTCTACCCAGGTACGCTTCTTCCCCCGTTTCACTTCTCGCGAGCGCGCCGGTTCGCACAGTACATCAACTTCGGCGGTGAGAACGTCGAAATCACCGTACGATCGCGCGGAGTCGCGCGCGCGTCCGCCGCGCGATGCCGATAAATCAGCGAGATTATCGCGAGATCGGTCGCTCGTGCGCCCATTGGGGTGCGACGCCCGTAATTTATGAATTCGATTAGCGGGCGACGCGCGGCCGCGATCATTTTTTCGAGCGCGCACGCGCGCGCGGTCCGTTCTTCCTCATCCTTCCTCCACCCTCCCCTCCTATGCTTCCTCTCTTCTTCCTTTTGCTCGTAGAAAATTCACACTTTACGCCGCGGCGCGCTGGCGCGAGACACCCATTTATTACGCCGGCATCTGTACTCCTCAACGAGGCTGTGTTGTAGCCGATAATAACTGAAATCAACCGAGTCCGAATTGGCAATTTATTAATCCCCGCCCGGGAGAGGAAGGAGCGCGCGAGCTTTCCGCTAAATAAACGTGATCGACGCCGGTGTCGGTAATAATTATAATTTTCCGCCGTCATGAAGTCGCGGCCACGCCCACTATAATCGGCCGATGGGGAGCAAAATCGCGGCTTACCGTTCCTCTTCCTGGCCTGCCTCGTATCTCCGCCTACAAGCTCTCTAACGAAGCTTCCTCCCGTTCGTAAGCTATTCAATTAACACGCTTACGACGTACCTGCCGATATAAACGCTTTCTTTCTACATCCCGCGGCGCCGATTAAACACCCGTGAGAACCGTATCGGAGCAAATCGATGCCGCGCCGCTGAATTGCCGGGGAAACGCTCGCGCGGCCGACCGTTCGGCAAGAAAACCATCAACTTATCGATTGTTGATCGTCGATTAATTAAACCGTCGAAATGTATATCTAACTGATTTGCACAAACAAAAGATATTGTCAAAAGAAAGATACGTGTTTTCAAAATGCATCTCAACCTCGCTTAAGACAAGTAATCATTAAACCAATCGACCAATCACAATCATTTATTAGAAGAATAATTGACCGTGGTTGGTCGATTTACTCATAGTCACTTACGCGTCTTGAAGCAAGATCGTAGACAAGGGCTTAATGTAGAATTTAGAACTTCGTACGTGTCGACCGTTGAGTCCCATCGAGGCCCGAACGCAGAACTTGCAAAAAGTCGGAAGTGGTAATCTCGAGAGTGGCAGCGATCTCGCGATCATTCACCACGCGTCGGACGTTTACACACTTTTCCCGAAGGAATGGCTTCCTGGGTGTGCGTCTTATCGCCTCTCGAGGTATTTCCTCGTCACCGGCTCGGCGCCTTTTGACGCGCATTACGACTCTCGAGTCGACGCACGGTGATCGCGCGATGTCATCGCGCCGTCTCGGCGCTCTCGACCGCGTTCGCATACTCCCCGGCTCGTAAAACGCACCACGCGGCTTTATGGCTGGCCGTGCAATCGGGAACCAAAGCGCCGCGTCCCATGCATGCATGACTCCTCCGTCTGGGTAAATGAGCGGGCGAACAGTGTATCGATGGAAAGAACGACGAAGAGGGAGAGCGAGAAAAGCGCGCGCGCACTATTACGCTCGGGGCGTCTCTCGGCGAGAAACACACGGCGATCTATCTTTCGGCATCTCTTCGGCGCGCGCGCGCGTTTCCGCGTCGGCGACTCTTCTCCTCGTGTCGATACCGCGCGCGCGGCCTGGGAAAAAGTCCGGCGGCGCGGAAAATCTCCGCGAGATTTCATCGACTCGCGCCGCCTCACACCGGCTTTCATCGGTATCCCGGTGCGCAGTCGTCTCGTCGCGTCTCTCTCCGTGGGATCGCGATATCGCGACGTATCTCCGCGGGAATAATTGAAGGCGTCGTCGTCTCGTCGTCGTCATCGATAAAAAGGAAGAGAGGAGAGACGCGCGGGCGAGATCACGGCGGGGATCGATGTGTTAAAGCGTCACGTCGATACCGGAGTTACAGGAGGCACCGAATCACTCCGCCACTTTTATCATGGAAGAGTGTGTGAATTGAATATTGTTTGTCAAAATTTTATTCTTCCGTTACGTAACTATATGTACTCCCGCGAACCCGAGTCGAAATTTCGATGTTACTCTGACGCTCTTAATGATAGTTTGCGCCTACTTAGACGGCCTACACAGTCTGGTAAAAACCTACTTTGACGATATTGGCACTCTTTAACTTCTCCTTGGAGCCTTTAATTCTACGGATTACATTTCAACCGCGAGAACGGAAATTTAAGACGTCATCGGGGTCAGAGTGTAGGTGTTACATTATATTATTCGAATTGAAATCGAACCTGTTCCACTATCTTACCTCCTACTATGTTGCGGAATTAAAGATTTAACGCAGGGTTAAAATTTCGACTCGGTAAGACCGGGGGCTTACGAGAGCGGGAATTTTCTGGGGCGGGAAAAGCGCGAAACTGCTGCCGGTCGGGGATCGGCTGGCCTTCCGTGTCGATGGAGTTCGCGAGGAATGCGGTCGGGCGATACCGAAAAGCCGCGCGGGCGATTTATCGCGCGCGTTCCCAGGATCACGCGGCGATACTTCGAATTTATCGCGGCCGAGTTATCATCTCGCGTGGCCACAATACGCATTGTTACGTGTCGATATCTTTCGTTGCCGGAAGAAAGGCGGCCGAGCGCGAAAGGCTCGCCCGCTCGTATACGCGGCCAACTAGAGTCCGCTCGTGGAATCCGCGCGCCCCGACGAAAGCCCGATGGTGTCATAATGATCCTCTGAGCGGAACACGATCGCCATAAATCAACGCGCAGTGGTAACGCCGTTGCGGCGCACGGGATTCATTAGCACTTTTCCCGCGCGGGTCCCGCACTGGGAAAGCGCGGAACGACGTTGACATAGCGCCCGAGCCGGGCTATCGGTGGCAGATTACTCGCGGATAAGGCCGGCGATGCGGATTTATACTCGCCCGTGCGCGCCTGAACAAAACGACCGGCTGACGACGTCTGGGAAACCGCGCGCGCGAAATCGGAATTTCCACGTACGCCTCCCCTCCCGTCCCGCGGGTCCTTCTCATACTCGCCGTGTTATCGCGCCGAGTACTGTATCTTGACGGAGCATAAACAGCGGCACTCTTTCATCCCGTCGCGTAATCGCGCGGAGGCATCGTTTAATCGATGGACAAATTGCGCGTGATAAACGCACAGATGGACGTTTATTGCGAATCTGGGACACGGCGCGCGACTCGCCGAGATTTCGCACGCGGACACGTACGCGATTCGTAATTGTCGGATGCCGACTTAGGGCCGTCGTAAAATTGCGGGTGGCTGTCCGCGAGTACGAAGTGTCACGTTGTGATGAGAAAGTCACGCAATTGCGCTAATTGTTTGTTTTACGAAAATACCACGAAGTGTTAAAACTAAGGGAGATAGGCTTAAACAGATTATAGGGTTCTTTAAAAGCTAAAGCTACTTTTTTTTAAAAAGGCTCGAGAAAAGGTCACAATAGATCTGGTTGGGTCGCTTTAAGCTCTCAATCTCTGTAGTAATAAAAGCACTGGCGGACGTTCGCAGAGCTCTTCAGCTCGATAATTGGACGGAGGATGAAAACGATAATGAAATTCTGGATAGAATTTATGTCGACGACGTTAAAAATAACGATGTGAATGTATGATTAGGACAGCCACGTGTACAAATTAACGACTTTTTGACGTCCGATACCACCGGCGCCTTCTCTTGGGCGCGCGCGATCTATAAGCGCCTGTAATGCTCGCCCCTTAATTACCGGTTGTCGACACTCGCTGTCCCAAGGTCGACGATTTTCACTCGCGGTGTCGCTTCCTAGATCCGGCGAAACCTGTCCCGATTGGTAAAAAATCGGCCGTGCTCCGATCACGCCTCCGTTTCGCGGGGATTGAAGGTGAAATGGCGAAAGCGCAGTCTGCACCGTTATCGCGCATTAAGTGCACTCATCGTGCATGTCCGCGAGTACGTATCGGCGATCGGTCGATGTTTATTGCCCGATTGAAATTCGCCCGGCAGAAATATGGCGGGCGGCCTGCCGTTCGGCTAATCGACCGCGCGTTTTGATTAAACTTCCCCGGGTTCTCATTCGTATTTGCATATTGTTGTGATTGGTGCTGCGTGACGGCCGATCCGCGGTACTTTACGGAACGTATTTCTCCGTGAGCCTCGAATACCTTGGAATTTTAATGCCCTTCACAGAGTGCTTTTCTCATATGATGCAGTGAAAAAAGGATTTGGTAAGAAATTGTTACCAAACATTTAATGAAATCATTATCCAATTCAATGATTTGGTTATTGCAAAGCCATTTGGTTGAAACTATTTCACCAAATGTTTGATAATTGTTACCACATCCTTCTTTTCAGTGTGCGTGTGTTTTTTCTTTAATCTCACATAAATATATCTTTTTTTTTTTTAACATCATATTATCCATTTTGTTTTATATCACTAGAAATCGAGAAATCATCTAACGTCTTAGATATACGAATCGAAGATTGTGGAAATATTCCTACCTACGGGATCATCGAGGAGATATTTTTTACACGCTAAACGGATTTCGTTCCGTTGTTAAATAATAGTGTCAAAACATGGCAATCTTCGCTTAATGGGGAGACGGTAAGCCGATGTAAACGATGAAATTCGCGATAGTGAGGAACGCGCGTGCGTAACGGGTCTGTGCAGCTTTCTTAATTCGAGATTGTCATAGTGTGAAGTAACAAGTCACGTTTCACCGCGGCGGCGGCTTTTACGGTGGCCGGCATGAAAGCTTGTACCTCATACGGGAGAAATATATTGAGCGTCAGCCGGGACTCCCGCGGTTTGCGTTACGCGTAATAACTTGATTGGTCGCGGTGAAAGGTCGAATCACCAAAAGTAATTCGCAAATGCATTGCCCGGCGAAATTGACCTCGAGTCGTCTTTCACCGTTAACTCGCATCACCGGTTTGTCCGGCGATGAATCGGAGCTTTGATCGTTATATTAAGACGGAAGGCGAGAAATTGACTGAACGAACGAATGCACCGACTTGCGCAAAAATGCACGCCGCTTGTGTAGAGTGCATTCACGTAGCGGGCCGAAATTTTATTCACGCCACGTTTGCAACGCGGTAAAACGCAATTAGCGCACGGACAATCGATAGTGATCGGCCGTTGCGCCCGGGATCGACGAGAGACGGCGGAGACGCGTAGCTTTCTATTCAAATAAATTTGATCCACGGCGCCGATTGTGCGAAAATCGGGGCAACGGGAGGGAAAGGAACATCCGAGCGCATCGAACATCACCGTCATATTAGATGGTATCGAGCAGCCCGCGAGCCGCTGATTGATCGCTCCATCTCATAATAAAACCCCCACTGTGCGAATAGAGTTTGCCAGAGTCGAGGAAGAGGTTGCTTCCTCGACTCTCTGCCGAGAAAAATACATCGACTGTACGGTAGTCGCGCGAATGACAGGTGTCATCCGTGTGCACTAAAGTTGCATCTTCCAACAAGTATCCAACTCGCGTCTCCGTCAGTTAAGGACTGCTCTGAAAGACCCTCATTTTCTTCAGCTTTTCCACCGAGCGGCCGCGACTATCGCCCCTTTTTCCGCCCCGGTGACTGCGTGGCGGCGCTATTATCCGCGGGTTGGATCGATGAGAATCCGTATCGGTGTCCGCGAGACTAATAATTAATAGACGATCGCCGTTTGCGCGAGCACGGCGAGCCAAGGAACATCCCGGTGGCTGGCGAGCCGTCGTGTATCACGTGGGACGGCGGAGAGTCACGAGCGGCAGATCGCAGGGACGATAGGGATCGCGGGGGATCTCTCGTTGATCCAGTTGTGCACCTGACCGCATTTCCGCATGAGTTATGGACGCGCATCAATCCTTTCACCCCTCCCTGCCCCCCGTCTCGCTCGGAGCCGGCGTGATCGTCGGGCCTCCTCCTGCCTGCCCTCTCGCCGCCGAGCCACCCTCGTTTCTGGCCAGATGGTAACGGTAACGGCTTCGGCGAAACGTCCCTCATCGCTATCGCTCGGCTCGCTTTTCCCCTCCGGGACGAAGATCCGCAGCTGCAGTTTACCGACCCACTTCCGAGATCGTATCTGCCATCCGAGTCTCCGTGTTTTTCTTCTCCCCAGCGCCATCGCGCCTTCTCTCCCCGTGTCCATCCCCAATTGATGGCCTCTTATTTTCCCTTGATATCGTCCTCTCTTTCGGAGGACCACCGAGGCTTTCCCGGATCCCTTTCAAAGCTTCTTCTTCGGAGCTTGTTCGGAGGAGTTTTAGGTTTCCTCGGGACGTCTATTTGCATAATTCAGGAGTGTCCCGGCGGGATTCGCTCGCCCGGTTACGTCGCGTCCTGTATTGTCGTCCCTTATTTCGATGTGATTAACGACGCTCGGCGAGATGTCTTAATGGGATTCTTTTACGGGTGAACACGTATCGTTTGATTGATGAAACCGATTGGCGAAACTCTACGCCGGGGCGAGCTTCGCGTTAACGCTACTTTAGCCGCGACGGGCTAAAAATAACAACCGACTGTAGTCCTTTCGTCTTCGTTTTGACTCCTCATGCAAATCGACACGCCGCTGATATATGACTGGCATTAATCTCGCACGGAGATTGAGTCCGCGGATCCGATCTGAAATATTCGACAGGGAGAACGAGACTCTCGGTAAGCAATAGGAAATTGCCGTCGTTCCTGCATCGCGTTCGTTCGCTGACACCAGCCGTTTTATCGGTCTCTTTCGTGCATTCTCGTGAAATTATCCGCACATGTGTAATCAGGTTTGCGCACGCATCTTGTTTCATCGAACGTAAAGGTTTACATTTTCCTGTTACGTGGCGAGGCGTATAAAAATCGCGGCACGCTTCGTTTTCTCGCGCATGCCGGGAAAAGCCGCGCGATTTTTACGCAACGAGACAGGATCCGCGCTCGGCGCGATTAGCGCCGTAAAAGCGCAGAGTTTAAATACCCGACGGTCTTTGCGCGCGCTTGTTAGAGCGCTATTAGCGGCATTAGAACATTATTAAGAATATAGGTCTCCTCGTTTTTAGTGTCAGTTCGCACGATCCGCCGGTCGCCGGACGGACGCTCCACTTACGTCGCGCTCGGCTCCTCGACTTTCTACGAGTTCGTCGTCCCTTCAAGGACCCGAAATTCGATCGCGTTCGAGAGTTAATCGCCCCGACCGACTCCGAAAGAGGCACCTCGACAGATTTCAATTTGGCTTTTTTTTCAGATCGTTCGATATGCAACTTTACCTTGATATACTGTATTATCTTTTGCCTGTCGGCGTTTCGTCCAGATTAGAATGTCACCTACGGAATAAAAAGAGATGGTCGGCAGAAAGACTCGGGTGTGAGATATGAAGAAAAGAATTTTTATCTATTATATTATTAATTAAAACTAAAATAACTAATAATAGACTATTAACTAAGCCCGAGTCGAAATTTTAGTTCTTACTTTAAGTTTACTTGGTTCTACATTTTAAGTCTTTTATCGCGCTCCTTTGATATTATAAATGACAAGTTTTCCCGTTTTCTCTACTTGAAGATTTAACGTAGAACTAACGTAGACTTATTCGTAGGACTAAGATTTCGACTCGGGAATAAACTATCAACAAAAATATTTTTTTGAAGTCTTCCGTCGGCCTTTGGACCGACATCCTCAAGTATAGCTTTACGGTTTGTCGCGAACAGCTCGTTTCGTGTTTCACTGTTACAGGGTGGGCTTATCAAAAAAACTTACGTAAACGAGCACGATCTGACGAATTTCTCGGAATAAAGATTAAATTAACACGAATGGATCCTTGTTTCTAATCTTGATTAAACTATAGAGGCACCGCCGCCTTTTCTTAATTCATTTTTCTACACGGAGCCGTGTAAAAGTGCGATGACTATTGAACGTTCCCGCGACGATCGAGCATATTTAGCCAGGAACACGGCATTCCCGAGTTAACGTCCGCAGCACCAATAGCTCTCTCTCTCTCTCTTTCTCTGCGACCCCGCGCTCTCTGTCCATCGCATCGTGATCGTCGTTACGTTACAAAGGTGTCACGCTCGACGACGTACTAACGCTATCTCCCATATTTATCTAAACTTTATGGCTCGTGACTAAGCATCAGGATGGAACTTCGGCATCCTGTAGGTTCGATCGAATCCGCCGCGCTAGAAAAAAGGCCGGAGCCGCGGCGGCGGCGGCGGTTCGACGCAGAGGGCCGTAATATAATTCACCTTCATTCTGGAGATATTTCCGGGTGTGACCGCGGCCACGCCGCAGGCATTTTTCTCCCATCCGCGAGGGGAAAGAATTTTACGTCTCGCGATAGGCGGGAATGAGCAGCGACGACGAGCAACGTGTCGCCGCGTCACGTGCACACCGGTAGAAATGTCATTCACGCGGGCCCCGGACGCGAAATTATCGCCGTTGCACAGTCAGAGGTGCACGCGGGATTCTCCCCGGTGTGTCAATTGCGACCCGGCAGTCGGTCGTGACGCGCGGCCGCCGTTTCGCCCACCCAGCACGCGGTCGCGCTTTCAGACGCCGCAGCGGGGACGGGTTGTCGTGATACCACCGAATAGTGGACGCCGGTTCTACCCGGTCCGGGATGACAATGGTGCTAATGCGCGAGAAGCTCTCCCGACAGTAGCGTAATTGATAGCCGCCGATCTGCTTATTGTGAGTTCGTGAATTCGCAAACGGCCGTTTCTCTCATTCTCTCTCCCTCTCTGACCATCGTGCCAATAGCGCGCGCGTTAATTAGCGCCTTAACGTACTTAAACACGATTCCCCGTGTTTCTTGAAGCTCTCTCTTTCTCTCTCGTTTCATCAGTCCGCGCTTTCAAACGCTAATTTGGGAATCGTTTGAATTTCAAATGTCGATGGAACACACACGTTGGTCAGTCGTAAAACCATTGAATTTGTCAATCCGTAGCGTAGAAACGGAGAAATTAGGCTCGGCCGTTCGACAAGTGTGTTATCGAATTACCGAGTCGTACGAGTCGTCGTTTGACTGCACACGCGCGGCAATTAAAATCGTCTCCGACGTCTACGTTCCATCGCGTGTCACCGTGACATCGGCTTCCGGGCCAGTCGAGGGGCCCGCCTTTCCAATGCCATTACGAGAGGAAACGCGTCCGTCGGCGCCGCGGCAACGGGACCTCGGGTACGAGCGCGAAAATTCTATCTTGCGGCGCCCTTTCATTAGCTCTCCCGATGTGTGGGACGTGTAATTTAGACGAGGCGTTAACTGTCAAGCGCGCTAACGGCGATCGTTGTCGACACGGTCACTTCAGGGCCGCTCTTATCGATCTCGTTCCTGCCGTTACCGGCGAATCGCGTCGTAAAGGGACGAAGAGAGAAAGAGAGAGAGAGAGAGAGCAGCGTATACACGCTACGCCTATATTTATCATACGTCAGCGGCCGCGCGCGGTTTACATCGCGCGCTGATGAACCCGACGCCGAGAGCGAGGCGAGCGTGGGCGTCGCGATCGTGAGCTGTCGCGCGACCTTACCTCGGCGAAATCGAAGTGATTTACTTATCAAGGATGATCACCGCTTCCGAGCCACGACTATGCCGATATCTAACTGTTCTGCATCGTTGCACCTCGCGGACGACGTGTCATTATGGTTACGCGGAAACCGGACGGCTTGGGATGGATTCGACGGGGAACGCGCGCGGATGGTTCGACGATATTGTCTTCTTATCTGTTATCGCACGGTTAAATGGAAAATGCGCGCTTTTAGTAACCGAGGCCGGAAGAGTATACGAGCGAAACATGCATTAACGATGACCGGTTAAAGGTCATTATTGTGCGATTTATCTTTCCGGCTGAAAAAGCGTCTCTCTGCGTCCGTAGACGAACATATCCGTTGAATGTTAAACCACGTGACCGCGGGCAAGGTGTGTGTAATTTGCAGAATTATTTTCAGACAGCGTGCACAGTACGGAGAAGGAGGATAAGATGACAATTTGCTAATTTTCTTAAGATAATAATAAATAACGAGTCGGTGGCTGCAACTGTCGTTAGAGGTTTTTAATAATGATAAATAATCCGTCGCAGTTTGACTTCAATCCGTCAACGACAGTAGGTAATATAATAAGAAATGTATTTTGTATTTCTTCGTAAAAAATTGTACAATTACACAGTTATTTCTTGTTTTATATTGACACGTTCTCAAAACAATTAATTAGTGATAAATAATTAAAACGATAAATAATCAGACTAAATTCTAATTTATTCATTAATTTTTCAATTCATGCCGATAATAGACGATACTTGAGCTATTCGGAGAAAGGATTTTATTTTCATTGTTTTCACATCGCTACGGAAATGAAGGAAAATCGACAAACTTCAGAAGTCGTCATCACGCCTCCTTCTCCTTCGTATCTTTAAAATGACGAACTCAATGAGGAGGACAATGTGTTGGGGGTGGAGCACGAAATAACCGAGAAAAAATCATTCGCGACGAAGGCGTGATAATTAATTTTCGGCTGTACGATAACAAAGCGGAGTCGAGAACATCGGCGCGAGGATCGGCCATTGCCGAGCGTTCCACCGGCGGTGAAGTCCGGAAACACGATCTTCCCGGGTTCGAAGGTTACTTCTACCGTGACTCCGCGTAATGGACGCGCGGGAACGACAGGAAGTCAGGACAGCGATTTGATTTTATCTCGTTCGAGCTATCGCCCGAACAAGTTACTCCGCGGTAACATCGCGCCGTGTATGATTTGCCCAGCTGAGTTTTACGGGGAATGACGCGACGTGCACCACTCGAAACTCTCGGTCGGCGCAGTTGCACGTTGCAATTTGAGAAGGTTGTCACGAAGCGTTCGCATTGCCGTCGTCCCCGCTCTGCCGTCTCGCTCCCTCTCTCTCTCCTTCTCATCTTCTCCCACGGACGCGAACGTACGCGGAGGATATCTCGCCGAGTTCCGCCTGTCGATTGCGCCGCGACGGCGAAATCGAGAGAACAACGACGACGACGACGGTCATAGCCGCGGAAGTGCTAGAGAATGGCACGGAGGCAGAAATTTACGCGCCCGCTTCGACCGTAGCCTGTCGCGCTGATGACAATTTAGGATAGATCGGAACGCTGTGTGCCCGCACACACACACAAGCCCGCCATTGTACCTCCGCCTTAGACACTGCTCCACTGTACACCGTGGTGAGCCCGGAGGCATGATTACTGTATATGCGAGGGCGACGAGAGTGCCACGGAAGCCGCGTGAGAAACGCCGTACATACGTGACGCCAACCACCCACGTGTCATAAGCGAATGCCGTTCGCGATACACGGCGTAACTGGGTTATGTTTAGTTGGCTGAGATCGCACTTATGCTTATCTTTTCAGCTACCGATCCCCCCGCTGCAAACGCGGCTATCACTCCGGAATGCGAACGCACTTCGTTGCAGCGGAAATCTCAGTCGACATAATGACGACGGTCTCACGATATGCAGTAAAATAACGTCACGGTCATTTAATAACTTAGAGCTAACTTAAGTAACTCAGCTTGTTGTGTTCAGTTCAGCGCGATAAAACGATACACGATGTGATTAAGAGATATATAAATATCGTTTCTTAAGATTTCCATTTGATAAAGTAAATTGTAGACTTTGAGAGTATTATTGATTAAAATTGGCTCTAAAAAAATTTGCATTCCGTCTTCTGAAGAAGCAATGATATAATCGTGTAATGAAAAATCCCCATCGGACATGATTCTATTAATTAATATGTATTTTTGTGCTTTCGTGTACTTTCAATTGTCGTCGTCTATAATTATATTCCCCACTCTGTAACACGTGACTGTCGCTCTTCCCTCACGTTTACAATTGTACTTAACGTTATTAAGTACATCTCGCTTTTACTTTTCTCCACGCTTTTACTCTTCACCTACTTTCAATCGTACACGTTAATGTATGTATATTGTTAATATTAATGTTCTCACATCGCGACGTTACTATTGTCGGCGGAGTGTTAACACAGAAGGATTAATTGCGATTACGTTTGAATCGCATCGCGGAGTTTCGTGTCGGACGTGCTCACGAAAAATCATTACCGGCTAATACGTTCTTGAATTCGGCGCACACCGCAGTGAACGATTACTCTTATGGGAATTATCGGTGGTGTCAAGAACACGCCGGTGGTTACCGCGATTTAAGCACTTCGCCTTAACCTTAACCCATCGGCTGAATGGCAAACATCGCGAGAAGCGACACGACGATTTAAGCAGCCTCGTTTCCCCGTGGTCGTTCGTTGCGCCTCTGACTCGTCGAGTCTGCACGTGTACGCTGATTTACAAAAGTATATTGCTACACAACGGAGTGACACGTTTCACTTCGCTCGCGCGCGCGCGCGACGGTGAAGGAGAAACCGACGCACGTGGGAGATCCTGTCGCGCGTGTGGACTACCGGCGACGCGGCGACTGACTCATGTGCGCGCATACGAAATTCCTCGGCGGCAACGATAATATTTGTTTAGGAAATTTCCCCTTCGTAAATACGGTCGATAAGCACTCGAAAACGTGCCATGCGCCGTCTGGCTAATGCGCGAGGCGAACAATGGCTATTTTTGGGCAACGCTCCCGGTCCCTACGTTAATTCCGGTGCAGCCATGTTGACAGTCGTTTCAACAGAAACGGGAGAAAGTTCCTTAAATTGTCACACCAATTGTTTTGATTTTAATTTTAATCCTAATTCATATTTTTAACACGAGTATTTATTTATTTTACGTATTTATTTATTGATTTGACGCATTAGTTAGTCATCGGGGAAGAGATATAACGTTAAGATACGCGCCGGTTTTTCATCTTGACATAACTCACGGCAGCGATAATGAGCGATTAAACGATCGATAGTTTAATTTCATTTTTTCACACATTTAACGTTCAACGTACATTTGCTCATTTTTCAGCACCGACCATACGAAGGACGGCTTCACCGTCTTCGTACGCGGCGATTCCAAGGAGGGCCTGGACTTCGTGGACAACGTGTTGCTTCTGCTGCAGGTAAGAGACGGTTTCGCCGTGCTAAGGTGAGTGCTTGCTCCCACGATCGCTACCACAGCAATCACGCGTGATTGTCGCTTTTGCAGGACAGGATCAATGTCACCCAGACTCTAGTGTTTCGGGCAGCCACAGCAACGGACGGCCCGACGGTCGAGTCTTTCTTACCTCTCAGTAGCGTCCAGGTGAGTTGAGTTCCCGATGGCGACGAACAATTAAATCCCCGAACGGCATTGAGCGCGCGCCTTCCCGCGGGCAAGAAAGTAGCCGAAAGAGATTGCCCGTTTCTCTCTCTCTCTCTTTCCCTCTCTTTTTCTCGGCAATCATTGTGCGCGGTCGATCCAAATTCCACGCTGCATTATGTTCGGCTGCTTAAAACGCGCGCACGTGCGTCTCGTACCGGCGTGTATTTCGTCCGGTAATTGTCCGCTACGTACGTTATTGCCGCGCCATTGTGCCACGGGCCACTTTTGTCGTCGCGCCGGGGCGCTCGTATGTTTGTTCACGGCTAAACGTAATTTACGGCCGCGTAAGTACGATCATTGAACGACTTCGCGACGACGACGATGTATAATTAGCCCCATAAACGCTTCCTTTCAGACCGTCGTCGTGAATGACGCCACTCTCGCCAAGTATATTCCCAGGCGGGAAGAAAATCACGACCAGATGCAATGGATCGCTTTTTATAAGGTAATTATGCCCTCACGGTGAATACCTATACTTGTCGGTGTCGCGCGAGGCTTCATACTGAAATAACGCGTCTCACGAAGACCCCCGGCGGTATACACTTTGTAACTATAAATCAGCGGTATTCGAGCTTCGTGATTAGGAAAACGGGCGTGATAATTGCGTCAATTAGCGATTATCGGCCCGATGATTGTTAATTAAATGAATATCCGCGGCCAATCTACATTCATATTAACCTTTCCGCGCGAAATCTCTTTAATAAGCTGTAATTATTCCCACGGCTCGCACATCTCCCGTGAATGCTCCGCGAGATATTCGCTGATTTTTATCTCAACCGTAATGGGCATAATTCGTTATATAAATGAGAAAGGATCGAGTTACATCGTGTTGCGCAACGAAGACTAATGATCGCTTAGTCACAACTATCGCGCGCCGGTGAACAGCCGCGAACAATATATCTTTCGAGGCGAACCTCGCGACAAATTGTTATCGCGGCTTGTCGTTCAACGTCAAGCGGCGAATGGCTGTTTCGTTCGGCTCGCCTCAACGTCACGACGGATGATTCGGCGTGTGTGACGAAATAAATACAGGTTGGAAATCGCTCGTGCGAAATAATTGTGTCGTTCTGGCCATTCTGACGGCCTTTCGCGCCCGATCGTCGGGGAATTTATCGTCCGACCGTGGCAATGATCGACGTTTGCAATTTGTCTCAGTACTTCACGATCGATGAAGGATGTCGTTACGATCGTTTTTGCTTGCTTTCTTCCAGCACGATTTTTCCTCGCGCAAAAGAATCGATTCACATTGAATTTCTCTCTCGGATTTCACACGGATATATATTCAGATCGAATGTGAAACACATTTTATCGCCGAGAATTTTTATTTCATATCCTGATTATATTAAAGTATTTTCAATGACGCATCAAGGAGGCTTCTCGTAAATTTTCCGTTTATCAAGCACAATTTCTCTTTTCATATTTATTTCACTAGCCGAATAACAAATCACTGTATATTCTTCAAACGAAACGGTCAATAATTTTGAAATATGTTACAAGCTCGATTAACTTTTGTATCACGTATGTATTACAGATTTATCTTACATTTGGTTGAACGTTCGAACCTCCTTAAATTGCATAACTGAGTGATCAATCAGTGAACTCTCGCTTTCTCGCCACAAAGATACGCGTGTTATCGTAGGTCGTTAAATGAACACGGGAAATGCGACATCGAGAAGTCGATATCAATCGCTGTGCCGGCGCGAGTTGATCTAACGCGATTGGTATTCGGCGCGAGCCGATTCGCGAGCGAACGGACAATCGCAGCCGAGAAATGGTCGAGATAACAGTTCGGCGTATCTGTCCCGCGTGTAATGGATATGCGTCAGCCGTTACGTACCTCTTTAAGCAATGTGCTCCCCGTACGTTTCACATCGGCCGATCGATTACGGCTCGTCGAGCCGTGCAACCGCCGCGCGTGTCCACTTTTACTACACGTCGCTGACATTCCCCCCGGGCCACCGATTGCTGATCCAAGGACATTTGTTCGCGGTGATCACGGGAGAACCGCCGGGAGAGGAGAGACAGCGCATCGACCCGCCGGCGTGATTGGTATTTTGATTTCCCGCAGGAGTACGACGGCCTCATGACGGAGTGGCAATCAGCCGGTCGCAGATTGGCCCTCGAAATGTCGGAGCTGAAGGAATGCACGAGCCTGTCCGGCACTTTGACGCCTCTCGGTCGGCTCCTCACGGACCCCACATTGAGAAGAACGTCTAGAGATGCCGAAGAGGCCATCACCGCGCTCGAGGAACGCGCGGCCCCGCTTCTGCACGTCGAGCACGTTAGGTAGGAGAATTTTATATCCATAATGAGCGAGCGCGCGCCTACGAGAATCGCCATTCCTGTGACGTGCGACAGAGGGACATATTTTCCGCATTACGTCTCCCGTCGCGAGATTTCTTCGTCGCTCGAGGAAGCGGACAATTGAAAAAATAATATCTGAATTATTCTAATTTATTCCTCGCGACATGGGGGGGGGGTATCCCTTTTTCTCCGTATCGGTGTATTGGTAATATTATTAAAATATTCATAGTCGGTAGCGAGCTCTATATTGCTCCACTTGCAGCGGCGCTGATCCAATCACAGTTACGCGTATCCATTTATCCGCGGGATAACTTCTGCCGCGGCGCATTAAACGCGTTGATCGCGAGCGCATTAATTCGCGAAATTGACGGTTGTCGGCTTGATATATGCCGAACTAACGCGCTCGGCTTGCGCGCATACTTATGAGGTGTATCGGCCGAGGACACTTGAACGCACAGATAGGGAAACCTCGCCGCCGAGGCGCGCGCATTCGATTTCGCGCGGGATCTTCTCTCTCTCTCTCTCTCTCTCTCGTGAGTCAGAGTTCGATCTTTTCATATGCGAGATTGCCGAGACGGCTGCGCGAATTCCTAACGGTGCGGTCACGATCGCGGTTCCTTTTTATCTTTCCAGATTGTCGGTGAAACGAGCCCGGAGACTGGTGGAGGAGGTGGGTAAGGCCGCCACCAGGCTGGAGTCATCGTTCGAGTCGCGACGCGCGACTATCCGCAATCTCGCTGTTCTACGGAGCATCGAGGATCAGGCGCACGAGGTAAGTCCTGCGCAAATTAATACGCCTGTGAGCTGTCTCGAGGGCCCTCGTACGTCTTTCTCTCTCTCTCTCTCTCTCTCTCTACGCCCTGTGCAAACTCACCGGCCGGGCTAATTCACGCCAAAACCACGTCATCTTATCCGGCTCGACGCTTACTCCTCGTGTTAACATCATTATGACAAAAGCCAAATAAAACGACACGGTCATGTTGTGCAGGGGGAAGGGGGGAAATGATGTAGCGGGAAAAACGACGATTTGCTAATTTTTCCAAGTTAATAGCAAACAACGCGTCGGTGCTCATAACTCGTTAGGGGCTTCCGACCATGATGAATAATCTATCATAGTTTGACTTCAATCTGTCAACGACAGTAGATGATATAATATAAAGAAGGTTTTTTCGATATACCTATATGTAATTTTGTGGTATTTCTTCATAAGGAATTGTACCATTATAGTAATATATCTATACCTGACACTGTCCTCAGTGACGAATGGAAAATTCGAATTCTGTAGTTCCGACATGCACACAATAGCGGGGTATTTATCGCTCTACGAAGAAGTCGATTCGAATAACGAAGCATAGATTGGGGCATCGAGACTGCGAATGTTGGCCAATTGTTAGAATCGCGTCAGAGAGTCCGGGATCGGCGCGTCGTCGTGTGTGGACGTTGCTTAAGGGTTGACGACGGCCACCGTGGCCTTGAACCAGAAGAAGAAGAAGAAGAACGTCGGTGTACCGCGACGTGGCTTGTTATTCCGCGCGTGCATGAAAGCCCGCGCCGTACACGGCCGTTCCTCGCTCTCCTCGACGATTACGCCGAAGTTATTGCGCGCGGTGCTTACGCTGTCTCGCATATTCGCGGGCCATCTTCCTCCCTTCTGAACCACGTATGGCGGCTGCTCCTTGGAGCGCGACTCGGACATCGGATTCGAGCGGTCAGCCTCCCTCGTCGGTCGATAAAGGCGAACGTACAAAGGGCTCCCTGTCCTCGCACGTGAGGCTTCCATAAGCGAGCTTTCGCTTCGAAAATCGCCGCGTACCTGGCCGTCGAACGTTGGCCTCTCTCGAGTCGACGTTTGATCTCGCATCGATCTTTCGCGAGCTGATAGAACGCGACGACGCCTTCGATACCCGCTGGTTTGTTATTCCTTGGTCCTTCGTAAATACGACGAGGCTTTTGTCAGAAGCGTCGAAAGGACCTACGCTCTCCTTTTTGTGTGCCGGGAAAGACTCCTTTTTTGTCGGATATTTTTATTTGTAGTTGGACAGTACCCCTGTGAGTGAATATATTTATCTGCAATATTTTCGCACTCTTTGANATATATATATATATAATAATTTTACTCGAAGGACGGATTTATCTTCGTACAACTCGACATTGATGTCAATATTTGCCCGATATTCGTCGATTTATTTTCGAGACACGAAACTCGGCTGTTTTCAGAAGTAATTTCGAGACGGGCTTATTTGCGAAAGTATTTAACTTCGTGAATTAAGTGCCCCCGATGCTTTCTCCGGCAATCTCGGCCGGTCGAGTGATTGTTCGGTCGCCGATTTCGAGAGAGGTGCCTAAAGCAAACACGTGTTAACGCGTTTTCCCTGTATTAGAGACGCCACGCGAGATCGGCGCGCGCAATCATCCGCTGCCTCCCCGACGTATTACACTCGCTATTTTCATAATGACGACGGTGGACGTGGCTGGCGCGTGTTACCAACGCGTCCGAATATAATCGATAATACGACGGGATCGCGCGAGCCACGTCCACCGTCGT
>NW_014557229.1:0-51219 GCF_001313825.1 Dinoponera quadriceps | reverse complement strand
GGGGGGGGGGGGGCGATCAGCGTTGTCAGGATCCGCACGTCCGACATATCTAACCGCCGGACTTTCGAATCCTCTACTTTTCCCCGCGAAATAAACCGCGCTCGCTGGAAGGAGGACAGTTCTTTTTCCCTCTTTACCGGTACTCGTGGTATCAATGTGTAGGGGCGTGTTGCCAAAACGTACTGCGTAAAGTATTTTTGATTTTATATCACACAGAAAGCATACAATGCACTTCGTTTGATTTGTTACGTTTCTCATTGCTCATTTGTTTTATAATATATATTTATTACTGAATCGCGCTTACGGAGCGCGAGCGTGGTACAGTAGATAGCGCACTAGTCTACTATGCTAGAGGTTCCCGGGTTCGCTCCCCGGCATAAACCAGAAAATTTTCACACGCTCGTAGCTCCTCTTCGGTGGCCTGGTAAACCACCAAAGAGTAATCTCTTGCCAAGAAAAACTTCTCTCCAACTTTGCCGTTCGGAACCGGCGTTAAACTGTAGGTCCCATATGCATGTATACGATCTGTGTGCGCACCATGCTAGCTTTCGTAGGGCTAATAAACCCACGTGGAGCGAAAAGCCATCTATCCAGAGACAAATGAAAAATACTCCGACGCTTAGCGGCACAAAGGGGAAGAAGAAGAATCGCGCTTATGAAGGACGTCTCAAAATTCCCGTATGTGTACAGGGAGATTCTTCAGAAGAACCAACACCTTGAATAACTTTTCCTCGGTGAAAATATCGAAAGAAGATCCTTTATTCATGATTTTTCAATTTTCAACATAATACATTTTCGAAGCTAAGCCTCAGATTAAAATACTGTTTAAATAAAGCCCACTTAAAATTAACCGAGGAAGATCATTTTGCTACCCATTTGTTTGCCCGAAGCTTAGCTCGCGAGAAACTCCACTATTTCAATCAGCTACTATTGTTCGAACGCAATTTTGATAAAGAACAAAAAAAGTTACTTCTTTTGTATAAAAAATCTCGTACAGTCCGCATGCGGGAATGTTGAGGCACCCTGTACATTTAATAATTACAGAAAAAAATGTTGAGGTACGAATTGGGCAACTCTCTCCTAATATGTTTTTCATTGATTTACAATTTGACGCGAAACGTGCTTATTTTCAATCGTTTTACCTTCGATCGATCGTTTCACCCCTCTCCATCTTCGCTTCGCACGACAACGTGTCAGAGATCTCCCCCGCACGAGCGGCACAGGCGCGGAGAGAACGCGTGATTTTCTGCGGCGTCCGCGTCGCGCCAAACGAGCCGCCATCTAAACGCGATTTTACGCGCGAACGTGCGTCTTTAACGAGCCCTCCGGGGCGCGGACGAAATTGAGCTCGCCGCGAATTCTCATCTTTCGCTCGCGCACAGGCGAATCAGAAATTACCGCGGCAAGATCGTGCACAATTGCCGCCCTTCCGTTGATCGCTTTATAATTATTAATTATCCATCACGTCGCGGGCGTAAAGAATAGCGATGGTCCGCCCTTGCGGGAATCCGAGTGTGAATGGATGACCTGGGCGGTCCGCATTGCCCACCGGTGTATAATTTTCACCGTTTCATCGTATCCCCCCCCCCCTCCTGACGCTGCCCCGTGGTCATCAGGAGCGTCGAAAACGATGAAAGCGGAGAATAGCATTCGTTGAAATTACGAGTTCGGACCGCGCTCTCGAGCGAGACGAGATTGCTCCGGCGTTTTATCCCACCTTAATCGGGCGCATCAGCGCGCTTCTTAATTGTGCGATCAATCGCGCGAAATAAATGAAACACGACGAATGGACGCGCGAGCAAACGGTTGATCGAACGAATGGTCAAGTAATTCCCAAATATTTCTGGCAATGCAATTTTGCCAAAATTATACTTTCAGTTACCTCGGAATGCACCATTGATAACTGATAAGGAGAAGCTCGAAATGTAAAACGCGAATTCGGGCAGAGCGACGGAGGTTTCTCCTTGCGGCCGAAGGCACGCGGGGGCTGCTAATTACACACCCCGCGCGAGACTCTTTCCAGGTTAACGTCGAATTACTACCCGGCCGCAAAACAACGTCGCGAGAGCCGGGGGACGATAATACACCGTGTTCGGTAACGCACGTTAAAAGGCAAAGCGGCAAAAAGGCGCGCAAAATCGGGCGAAAAAGCGCGTAAGTGCGCGCCCGCTCACACGCCCGCCGCGCCTCTACCTCTCAATCTCGCTCGTGCGCCCGATTCTTTTTCTTGCGCCGAGTCGTTAAGTCCGAACGGCCGGCGGCGCGGCTTCCTACACGCACAAAGCATTCCTCGATAATTAGATACGAGATGCGTGCTCGCCGCGTGCTGCCGCGCGCGCGTTCCCTCGAAAGACGCGTCGGATACAGTCGGCCGCGCGAAGTCGTATACCCGGTGTACCGAGACGAGCGATGACGCTTTGGACTTTCACTCGGACGAAGCCGCCACTTAATGTCACGATTATAATTTCGATCGGCCGATAGCGACCGCGGTACCCGGGATTTTCGTTGTAAAAGGGAACACGCGAGAGCCGCGTCTCTCTTCTTCGCGGCTTCTTTACGAGGGCAAGGGCGCGTCGGGACGTGCTCACCGCGACATCGAGAGCCCGCTTATTGAGTGTAGGGTAAGATGACGACCTTCGAGTTTCTCGATCTTTCCTTATTTTTGTAGCGACGTGAAAGTAACGAGTTTTTCTCCGAATGGCTAAAACCTTGCCTATCATCCGCATAAACTGAAAAATTTGTAAACAAATTAGAATGTTGTTTGATTTAAATTTTTTGAGGAGGTATATCAATTTTGTCATCTTGCCCCCGTATATGAGTAAAATAACAAAAATCAAAAATAAATTTTGTTATATAAAAAATATACGATTTTCACACACTTTTTATATTATTGTATCATAATGTCTGTATGACGTAATAAAATACAAATAAAATAAAACACGTAAAAATATTATTTACGAACAAAAATATGATCTTCGACTATATAACTCAAAGAAAATTAAATCTAGACAAAAATAAAAACAATTATTTATACGATTGTGTCATTTTGCCCGCAAATGATATTCATACATGATATATCATCTTACCTCACAGTCTCATTATATTTATTTATCCGATTTAAAAAATTTTGTAACGTGAGAAATAAAAAAAATAATACGTTATTATAAACGTTTTTAGATACACTATACAGTAATTTTCGAGAAAAAGTAAAATTATTTATTGTCGTTGGCAGATTTTAGTTAAAATCTCTACAACAGATTATTTGTTACTATTGAAAACCTCCGAGCTGAGCACCAACTCTTTACTTGTTAGTAACCTGGAAAGATGAGCAAATCGTCCTCTTTCCCGCTCTTCGCCGTCTTACCCCTTTCCGTTACCATTTATGACCGACAATCGGAGTCCGCCGCCTTTATTATTGATCAACGATTCGTCCCGAGTGTACTCTTTCATTGGCGCACTGAAAACCATAAAGGAGCTCTGCGGCAATTAATCCGTGACGTAAGCACTTCCTTATTGCCGTGGTTAATCGCAGCGTACGCGCGCGCGAACAAGCGCGCAGGACGTACGCGGATAACGATAACGGGCTCCTCTCCGCGCTGCGGAGATGTTGCCGCGGCGGCGAATACCGCGGGGACCGCGGCGCAACGGCCCAATCGCGATTATTCATCCCAGCGTATACTTATTATCTTATTAACCGCGCGATGATGTGATCGGGAACGCGTTGTGGTAATGAGTAGTTTAACGCTTCGGCCGGATCGATCCATCTATCATCAGCAAGTGGCAATAAAGAAAACCAGGTAGCAATCCGAGCGATAACGCGGGACAACATTATTGGACTGATTAATTATTAATCGAAACGATTTTCCCTCGGTGAGCCCGGCGCGTTGATGTGTTTACGAGCGCGCGGGAGCGCGCGTTAGTCGCTCCGCCGCATCCGGCGGAACCACCCTCCCCCCTTCCCTCCCCCTCGGACAAATAGGTCGGGATAAGAGTCCGATAATGTAGCGATCAGGCTCGAGAGAAATATCAGAGGAGCTCGTCCGGCTTCGTCGATTTGAAAATCAATGAAGATTACATATTCGTGCTACCTGACCGTGAATTCAGCTTTTCATTTATCTCTCGTCAGAGGTGGTTTTAGACGAGTACGGCTGCAATCGTGTCGCGTGTCGGACTCGTCTTGTAACATTCTTTCGGAAAAAACAACAATCTTAACGTAAACGTATTCGAGCTACATTCTATCAGGATGCTCACATCAGCAGGANATATATATATATATATATATATATTTATATATATTTCCCTCCGGTTCTCCCTTCGGTTATCATTTACACCGCTTTTATCGAGCATATGTCGTGCATATCGCCGGGTAACATCCTGTCTTCTCTAACGCTCTACGCCAAATAAGCCGAGCGCACGCGATCGAGTGATTTCAATCTGACTGATCGCCGCGCACATTAAGTATTAGATCGAAAATGCCACACCGTACTCCGTACGGTGGCACACATGGGGAAGGACGGCGAGGTCCTGGCAGGAAGTGGGTCGGTCCCGACAATTGTTTAATTGCTCGATCGAGGTGCACACGTACACTGTGCGCGCGCGCACAGACTTCGGGCGTACCACCGCGCTTTCACGTGTGGACGGTCACGATTGTCTTAACGGGGAAATCGAGATAGACATTCGGAGAGTTGCCTCATCAGCATTGCTAAACGAGAGTATTTCATTTCGTAAGACGAAGACGTTGCCGCGGACGTTGCTGTAAAGTCGTGTCGTTTAACGTACGACTCTGTAATAAGAGCCCAGGTAGAGGCCCGTGGTGGGTCTTTTTCTCTTCAATAAGACCGCGATCGTTACATTCATCCACGCGGAATCCCACTGGTTTCTCACCTCGGAGAAGGATATTAGCCGTTCTAATTTCATACTATCGCCACACGCGATTGGTCACACGCGAATCTATTCCACGAGAACACGTCCATAAGGAAGGAGCGATCTGCCTCATTCGAATCGATATCGATTCGCAAGATCGGCGTGATTCACCTCGACTGGCGGCGACGTCGCTACTTTCGTCCATCGTAAAATCGACGCGCTTTGTTGGCGGAGGTGGGGAGCGACGAGGGAGGAAAAAAAGATCTAGGAAACACGCACGACAATATAATAATCACGGGCGAGCGCCCGGAGCGGAGATCTCATGGTTGTGCATTCCGTTATTACGCGTTCCACTTTGATGACCCGTGAGACTCGCGCGAATCCCCTCCCCCGCTTCTTCTCTGTCTCTCCTCTCCCTTGGATTAACATCGAGCGGTACCGATTCCGTCCGGTCTGTAGATCGACAATCGTCAATCGAATGATAGCGAAGGTAAATCATTTTTTGGAATAAGAATGCAGAAAATATAAATATTTTGAATCAATGAATAATTAATTTCGCGTGTGGATAACCGATTGATATGCGAATATTAATTGCGAGATTAACGCGTGAAGACAATTTTAGTACCTTTCGCAATAAATATTATTACGGAAAAAATATTTAATATAAATATTACGAAAAACAATTAGCAATATAAAATAAGTAATTAAAAAATGAGATGAATACATTCTAACGGGAAATGTAAGAAATTTACACGTGTGTTCACATGTGTACTTGTCAAGTGCTTACAATTTGTACAATTTGTCCTGTTTCGATCGAAGTCTAGCAGCTATGAAAGTCGAGTACCTAGATTATCCGAAAAAGAGAGCCGGCGACACCGCTCATCAATCGTTCACTCCGCTCCGTGATCGTCGGCACTCTCTGTTCCTCGTCTTTGACCGACCGCCGTATTTGGTTCACGGAAATAGCGAGCACACGTCGTCTCTCTCGACGATGGTGGGAGACGAGGAGGAGGCGAGTGGGAAAAAAGGAGGGCTCGCGGGAGGGCTCGCGGGCTTGCCGATCGGGCTCGAATTAATTGCCGTAACACCGGTTCCTCCCTCTCGATGAGAGCGAGCGAACGCTGCGAACGGAATTACGGACATATGTGGGAAAGTGTGCTGAATCGTCGTCGTTCGTCGACACAGTGGCCTTCACTCGGCAGCTTTTTGACACGAGTGTGCTATAGTTCGCGCGACCCGGGAAGAAGTCACCTTATTTTCTTTTTTACGCAAATGATCACCTATGGTCATTTAGACCCCAATTAAAAACCGCTATTATTAACAAAATATAGCATATTATCGGTTGCTTTATGATTTATTATTATTTAGGAACATCGTAAATATAGATTTACTCTTTTTTTTTTTTGAAAGAATGACGGGTGATCACAGAACTTTTAAGAATCGGAATAAGCACATCGAGTGTCTTATCATGACAGTATTACTAATGAGTTATTGATTGAAGAAAAACGCTGTTTCATTGCCTACATTTTCGATGGAATGAGGTATTTAAAGGTCGAGCAATCACATGCTCTTTTAACACCTATTCTTATCGTCGATCCGTCGTGTTACCGTTAGAAACTCGCAAAACTTCGTACCTCGGGAAGGCATTAGCGTGAAGCATCGCCCATCTCCTTCATTCGGTACAACTCTCTCAATCTTCTACAGCTATTATTTGAATCCTTTTCTTAAAGGATTCGACGTTATTGAGTGATGTTTTAAGACGCATATTTCACGATCCGTTATTGCGGGTCAATTGCAACGTTTGAACAAGGGGAAATTAGAAATCTCGGTACCTGCGGAGACCGGGGGCGTTGCGAGTAAAACTCCCTTTTGTACGTTAGAGCCGAGCGTACGTTTTCCTGCCGTTTCGTAGAAAGTAGTGAGTTACTCGCGGCTCGCGCGTGGCTATAATTTCGCATATTTTCCACGGAGTTAAATATTTATCTCATATTATGTACGCGTCCGTGTTAAAGGCGTGTCCACCGACGTGAGAAATTTCCGATACAATATGTAAGCGTGCGGCAGACCGTGACCGTTTTATTGAAAATATTTCTGCCACCGACTTTTCTAACGGTACGCGGTTTGCGGAATAACGAGCCGTTCTGCATTTGCGAGGATCATTACGGCCGTAATTTTCGCCGAGTACTTAATATCAGATTATCGTGCATCCCACTCGGAGGAAGAAAAACGAAGATGCAGGACGCGCGCGCAGAGCATTGTCGTTGCTCGCGTTCCCCTGCGGATCTCGTTAATTTTCCACGTCCTTCCCTTTTGCGAAGTTTCTCCTCGGCATGTAACTCTCTTTTCGTTACCTCGTCGTACTTTCAGAATAACTTTCCACCTTATTTCAACAATAGAAACTGTGCGCTCCGACGTTTAATTGTCCATCAAGTAGATCGTACTAACCAGGAAAGGTAGCGAACGATCACGGAGAGGTTCCCGAACAAAGATTTATTATCGACGTCGGCGTAACGCGCGCGAGCGCATCGAAAGTGAGACGAGAGCTTTCTGGAAAAAAAAGCCGACTTTCATTTATCGTCTCTTCGTGCCGCCGCCGCCGCGTTTGCTTTCCTCGGTCGGCGCGAGATGCATTTCCCCGACGCAATTCGCATTTTTTTACGCGCCGCCGTGATCGGGCTTTCCAGATTCCGGATTAGTTCGGACGGGAGAAAGAGAGAAGGAGGGCGCGCGCGTTCTCGAGATCAAACGACAGATCTCGCCGGTCCTCTTACCTTCTCCGTGCGTCCATTCGGCTCGTTTGTCTCCTTGGACGCGGCCCGACTTTTACACCCAATTACGTGCGACGGATTGAAACCGCGTCACGTTTTACATTTACCCGCGCTTTCCACTAACTATCCGTCCCGCCGAAGACCGGCGACTGGTATTAGAGGGCTCCTTCTGACTGACAATTACGTTGCATTAAGGTCTCTCTCGTTGCTCGAGATTCAAGAGACGACAGGCCCGAGATATTCGCGATGTAAACTTTTGCTCTTGATCTCTCTTCATCGTCTTCCATGTGCTCGAGAAACTGTCGGATAGCTTTCCTTCGGGCCCTCGACGCTCGACTTTCAAAGCCCGCCTTCGCTCTGCGGGTTATAAAAAATTTAATCCTTCCTGACATATTAAAAATGTGTGTGTGTGTATGTGTGTGTGTGTGTGTGTGCGCTCGATCTTTTGTACATACGGTGAACTATGTCCTGTTTCGGTGGAACAATATTTAATATATAATTGAAATTAATTTTTGTTTATTGAAAACGAAATATTATCTTTCATCTTTCTATCAAACAACATGGTTTACTTTAGTGAAACAAAAACATTCTTCCTCAACACGTATACTAAATCCGAAGGAGCCTTTTTCTCTGTGTGCTCTGCGATCGTCCCATCTACCAGATCGATTTCGTTCTATCGAGAAATAGGACCGAAGTCGATCTAATTATATTTCTTTTTGTACGCGTAATGATTTCTCTTTTCGATCTTTTACGTCATTCCTTACTCTCCGCGTCTTAAAAAAAAAAGGTTTATCTTTTTTCTCCGATGGGTGATTCGTTAAAGAGATTCTCCGGCTGTCGTATAAATCCGTACGCTCCCGTCACGCACGGATTAGCGATTCCCGTAGAATGAATCTTAATAAGGAAGTGCCGACAGTTCTCGAAATGATGCGCGAGAGCGTGTAAAGTGGACTTTCACGGTGCGACCGGGTGACTGGGTAAATAACAGCGAATAAAGCGCACGCCCGGGCGAAACGATCGTGCTCTACGTTCTCCGCAACGATCCGTGCACGGTGCACTTTGCATAATACGGCTAATCCCGTGCATTTTTCTTCCATAAAACTTAAAAGCGCCGGCTTTCTTCCACTTACGCGTATATTCGCGTATGCATACAGAGCGCTCGGGCGATTTCCGGCGGAAAACTATTATATCGACGGTCGAAATTGCCTGCCGGTCGAATTTGCGCCACCTTATATGGAATTTCCATTCCGAAGCCGGACTTTCCTTCTCGCTCGATCTCTTCGTACGAAGTAACGTATTGCTCGCGTGCAATTTGCGCCGGAACGATGTTTCACGGTTACCTAGTTTCCGAGGCACCAGGACAACGCGACATCCGTGTTTGACAAGAATTCATCCCAAATAAGTTTCACGGAGGATCAATATTTATTGTTCGACGTTGACAATGTCAGCGGATGCATGCGGTGTCCAATATTTAAAGATCGTAAAGACGAAAGATACCGGTGAGGCAGTTCGATGATGACGAAAATATCACTCGCTTACTTTGATCGTGAATTTCGATGCATTGATAGAAAATTATAGTTGGTTTCGGCGCCAAACAAATATTTTATAGTAAGATTATTACTGGCGTATATTATCACTGACGTTACAGTAACACTTATTTAAAAAAATAATTCTTCTGATTATTTTTGTGGTTAAAGGATATGTTTGGCGCCGAATCCAACTATAATTTTCTATCAGTGCGGAGTAAAGTATCGATCGTGCGAAATTAGCATCGGATCGTCGAATATTGTTGGAAAAATACGATTGTCGGTGCGTCAGAAAATTATATGCGGCTCATTGGAAAGTCGTCTGTCGTGAATTTGCGGTAAATATCGGTCATTGGAGAATTCATTAAAATATACCGCGGTGAAGGCCGTAGTCATCTGTAATCACGATAAGAAGTGCGCCGATTTCGTGGACTACAACAGGGATCATTAGCACGAACGAGCCTGTTTCACGGTCAGACGCCCGTGTTCAGGATAATAAGCATCGATTTGACGACGTCTGCTCCGCTCGAACTGGGTGAGTCGTGGCTTCACCGCGGATTAACAGTCGGTCGCAATCGATACGATCGATCGCGAGTGACGCGATCGGCGCCAATTATCGCGATTCGATAATTGGATGCCATTGATTGGATCGTTCTAATTGCCGAAGAGAGTAAAATGGCCACCTATTTTTATGTGACATGACTATGACGACGCTTGTAATCGTGGTGTGTACACATAAAGATATTAATTTATCTTCCGTCAAAGAGAACAGCGTAGATTAGATGAAGATTGTTACCACTGGAAGATGGATGGAAGATCGAACGCACGTGTGCGAAAATGCAAGAGATCGAGTGTTATGAAAGCGAGATTTTCGAGAAAAATCCTTTCGAATGTGTCAGTTGTGGAAGATTTATGCGAGCTGGATCGTCAATCCGCTATTACTCTCGAGATTTCTCTAATTAGAGCTGATTGATGAAAAATAATGTATGCCTGTTGACTGCGGGGAATTACAATGAAAAAGGTTTGCAAGAGAATCCTTTCGTAATTTACTTATTTCTGTCGTGAATATGATATTTATGAATAGCAAAACGAGGTTCACGCTTTGGAATAGGTGAAATCATGCCTTTTGGTTTAACACAGACAAATTAAAAATGATACTTCGAGCAATCGCGTGAAAAATTCCAGCACCATTCCAGTATCATATGATTCTGCTTTATGATTTTACTCTTTCTAAAGGACGATTGGTAAAATGAGCCGATTTTGGTCTCCGAAATGGCAAATAAAAACGGCGTGTTTTCTTTTTTGTAATTTTTGAACTGCTGAATCTGATTCTGAATCTGATCTCATAATATATAGATTTTTGTTTATGAAATTAAGTTTTTTACTATTGTAGCATTTTACTGCTGGAAATTGTAAGACTTACCGAATTAAGTTAAAGTTGGCCGAATCAGATTTTCATTTATTAATCTGTGTTCACATATCGATTTTTATTTAATACTGTGTTTATTTTATAGTTTTACACTTTACATACCCTTACACTTAACATACCCTTCTCCTGATAGCTTATTATATATTTAACAGCTTTATATGCTAATTTTCTCGATAAATTGAAATTTCTTAAAGATCAGAGTCAGATTCGGCAGCTCAAAAACATTTTTACTCCGATACGGTCAAAATCGGTCCATTTTATCGGTCCGTTGCCCTTCTCGTGGGTTTTTTAGACCGACTTGACCTTTCGATCGCGAGGTAACGAGCGAAACGTCCGATTTTTCGGCCGTTTCAACCTTCAATCCTTCGGCTGACGAAACGGCCGCTTTCCGCCGTGTGTCGGAAATCGACGCCGTTAAATGCATACTTCAACCATACGGCGAACCTACCTCTCGATCCACAGCCGGACGAACGAAAGTGAGCTCCTACTCGTAAGGTTTCACTGTAATCTTCCCGAACAGTTGCCGGCGCAAGAAAGTGAGTTTACGGACTCGAGCGGAAGGTTCGCGTTGCCCTCGGTGCCACGGTGATGACTCACGAAGACTCGGACCCGATCTCGCGCGAGGGCAAAAGTCTCCGAAGGCGGCTTCTTTCCATCAGATAAAGAGATGTGCGCCGGGCACGGCCGACGAAGGCGAACGCTTTTCCCGCTCGGGGAAGGCCTCGGATTTGCGCGCTCCGCTATACCGCTCTCGGCGCATATCACCGCGTAAGACAGTCCGGCCGCATACCTTCTTACAACCGTCCGCCGCTTATCTGCCTATTGTGCGTGTACAGTCGCGTTGCTCCATTGCTAAGCGTCGTGTTACTCCTGCAATTTCGTTGTTCCGCTATCTCCCCGCCGCATGGCCGGAGCGATAGCTCGAAACGCGAACTTCCGCGAGGTAAGATCGCTCCTTTACGGTTAGAGAGAAAAGTCGCGTGTCGTTTGAGGATATCGGGATATTTTTTTTCCATATTTTCCAATCAGGAATATTTGAATTAAAGAATATTTCATCTTGACCCTGAGAGTAGAGCCCTAGAATCGTGACCCCTAGAACCAGCTGTTCGCAATTCCAACTATAACACTGTACACGTATTATATATATATAGCTTGCGCAGTGCATTTGCGATTAATGTGCAAACTAATACCGTCTGTTGAAACTTTCTCGAATCACTCTGCGTCGTTAAAAAAAATAATCGGGCGTTACTCAGGTCCCGCGACGCGAGATAATTTCCAACTTGACGGCGTTCATAATTATGCAAGCTTCGTGTACTTTCTTTTTCAAGAGGAGATGCGCGCATTTTCGAGCATTCTTAATGACTTTCACGAAAAATGCGACCCATTAAGAGACCGACGGTGTATGTATTGTGCTTCGCGGCGGGTCGCGCCGCTCGCACTGCATGCCACCGTAGGATGCATCTAGCCGGGACTCGTGTAAGGCTGATACCATTGTTGTACCGAAGCGCATGCAAATAAGGACGCGGCGACCTCTTTGGCGTGTCATAACGCCTTATAGGTATAAAGGCCGCGTTTCCTGCCACGGTGGCGACGAGAGCCGGTCGTCATTCTTTCTTTCTCTCTCTGTTTTTCTATGTATCTCTCTCTCTCTTTCTCTCTCTCGTCGCGACACGCGGTTTATCGTTTCCACGAAAGACCCCACAAAGGACAGGATGTCCACGGGTCATTGAGTCTCCTTTCCGAGGATCCTATTCCCTCTGGTGGCTCGTCTATACCTTCCGTGATCTCTCTCTCTCTCTCTCTCTCTCCTCCCGCGCCACGGAGATTCTGCGCGCGCGAGGAATCTCTCTCAAAGTACTAGGTACTTCTTTGTAAAAACGTGAAGAGAAGCCGGCAGGTTCCACTTTACTCCGTCGATCGTTCCGTGTGTATTCTTCCGTACTACGTCACTACGTCGATTAGCATTGTCGATTTTGAAAAATCGCTTTCTCTCTTCCCTCCTCTCTCGAGACGTCGCGCAGCGACACGCGATGGAGTGTTGTAACACGAATACTACGTTGGAAAAATGCCTTTTTTATGGTTTTTTTTTTATTGACATCTGGAATATGTGAATTATCACAATTATCATGATTTTTCGAATCGATTCTGAGATGCTGGTTATTAAATTAAATAAAAAGTAAAGAATAAAAAAGATTAACTTAAATTACATACGTCCGCTTTTTTTCAAGCAAATGTCGTGAGTTGCTCAACAGGATGCAATTTTTAATACTACAAGGTCGCATCTGTAATTCCACCTGAAGTTTCATAAATTTCATTTCTCACGTATCTCGATGAAATTATATGTGGAAAGCGCGAGGTAACGAGTCGAATTGCCGTTGTTAATTGTAGGCGGACTAGTGGTTAGAGGTTAAATTGTTTATTAGCAATGACTTTGACGTCAAGACGAGGAAAAGTTATGGACTGTCTCGCGCCGCGACTGTTTTATTTACCGCCTCGTTATTTCTACTATTTCGGTCCGCGGCACCTTCCGCGATTTTCTCAGCGCTCAGAATGTGGAACTTTCTCATGGAGAGCGCCTTTTGCATGGAAGCATGGAGGCGATACAGCGAATACTTCACCTCACACTCGGTATGTATGTGCCCTTTGGTTCCTTAATCGGACGTGAGAAACTGGTTCCAAGAATTTTCCTCACTTCTGTTTTTCCCTATTTTCGCATCACGCTTCCTGCATTAAATTGCGCGTAAATAATAACGTAATGAGCTTTACTTACAATCTGCGCGCGATGATACGCGGTTATTACCTTTCACTTGGTATTCATCCTCCACGGCGATGATAAAACTGTTAGGCTAAAATTGATCTCTTCCTCGCGCCTCTTATATTTATGGAGACCGATATCTATTTTTCAATCGGTTTCTTGTTACCTCCGATGCGCCGGACAATTTATCACGAACTCTCGCGCGCCCGATAAATCATCGGCCACACGCGGCATGATTACACTAGAGGTGGAAGATCGCGACATTTCGATTAAGTTGCATTTAACCCAAGAGCGAAGAAATTAAACATATATTAGTGGAAAAATGTCGAAAACCGACCTCTCTCTCTCTCTCTCTCTCACCTACCTAATGTTACCTCCAGCATACTCTCTCTATCACTATATTCGCGTTAATAAAAGATACTTTAGAAAGTAACGGAAGATTCAGCTTAATTAGGCGAATATCTACCGTCAGAATATTTACCGCTGATATGCGTTTCTATGTATTAAAAAAAAAAGATCATACAGCGATATATGAGTCTCTAATCTTTTTGGGAGGAGGTATATCTCTCTCTCTCTCTCTCTCTCTCTCCCCTACAGACAAGGTGCCGCTCGTGCCGAAACTGCACCTACACCCGCGCGCGCCGGTACCGGTGCACGAAGGAAACGGTAGAATTGCGTGACTGGCGGGTATCGGATAACAGAACCGCCGGCGCCATTAGACTTACCAGTCGCTTACCGGTATTATCCCTCGCGTTCACCAAGAGGTCGTGGAACCAAGTTCCGGAGTTCTCTCGGTGGCGTCGCGCAGGGGGAGAGCCGGAAGAAGCGCCGAGGAGCGATATCGAGTGTCGGGCTCGCGCAATTAGAACGAAACGGAAGGTTAATGGGATTAACGTGTCGCGCTCACGGCGGCCCAAATAATAGCGATTTCGCGGGAATAAGTCTTTTAAAAGGATCTTCGATGGACTACGAATCGATCAGTCTAGACTCCCCGGAAAACGTGCGATCACACCCGGGAACCCGATAATCGCCGTTCCAGGTTCTTACGTTAATGAAACGAAGTTGTATTCATTTTCGACGTTCGGTTTGATAACCTAAATACATAGATCGATCAACCAAATCTTATTCTTGAAACCGCATCTAATCAAATTGTTTCCCAGTTACTAGACGTTTGGTCCGCGCTATTTCATTCATACGTTCAATAGCGGTTACCTAATCCTTCTTTCAACGTACTCCTCGAGTTTCGTACGAGTGCTGTGCGGCAAATCGCGACGTGTCCGGTTCCTATTCAATTTGCCGACTCACGAAATTCGTCACGTCAAATTATGAGGCGAAGGACTTTATCGTGCGTCGGACGTGCCGTCTGCTTTTTAACACGACGTAATTGTCCAAGCAGCGAGACGGCGTCTCGTAACCGCAGCGGCGGCGGCGATGTCCGGTCGCTTGTAAAACTCGTGCCATTCCGACGTGGAATAGCCGCCGCTGCCTAAACGCGACGGTAACTGTGCACTCGCGGCCCGAGGTATAATTTGCCAATTATTGCTAATTGAATCGAGCGAAGCGCGCGCGCGAGCGAGCGAGCGAGCGAGCGCAGGCCGTTTAATTGCACCGACGCGCCGGCGCGTCCGCGCAAATTCCCACGTTATTGGATCGCGCCGGCCTTGAGAGAGTTTATCTTCCGCGCCGTAATCCGCCTTTAGCACCGCTAATACACTGTGACTGATTTAAGGCGCGTTTATCATAAACCTGGCGGAGAGACAGTGCCGGCCCGACGGATGGGGGTGAGGGAGACTGTTACGGAGGAGTTATGGGTGTAGATTATAGTCGGAGGAGAGAGAGAGAGACGCAGGCGCGAAGAAAGACGAAGAATCGCGCGCGACCGTTAGAAGAGATTGAGAGGTTCCCTCCTCAAAGGAGAGGCTAGAGCAGAGGAGAGAAAGAGAGAGAGAGAGAGAGAGGAAAAGAGGTGGCAGATAACGTAATCGTTCATTAATTGTGATAATCTCGCTCTTCGGGTCCGCGAACAGTCTCTTTCTTCTTCTCTCTCGGGTTTGCGCTTCTTCAAGCACGCGGCATCGAAATACGCGCCGCAACCCGTATCGGCAATTAACTCCGTAATTAGGCGTAAAGGCGATAAACTCCGTGCGCACGGTACAGCCGTATAGAGCCGAGACGGCCGATTCGATTAACGCCTCTCCTCGGTCTCCTTATAGAATCTCCTATCGTAACTCCATCGGTTGCCCCCTTGACAGGCCCATGTATTTACTCGCGCGCGCGCGGGCGCAAGCGTCTCGGAATAATAAATCGCACCCTGTATTTTCTAGCGTTCGCGCGGCCAGGGGCCTTGACTTTGATACCGGCTGGATAAATATCGCGCCGTCGATTGCTATACGAGCGTCCCTCGTATATATGGCGCGGACCTCGCGATTCGCCGGCGATTCGCGACTGCCTCGATTACCGCCGAAGTCACCGTTCGCAGACAGACGTGTAAACACAATCTAACAGAGCGTGATCTCGATCCCATTGTATCCGCGAAGAAGAGGCTGACAAGTGAGTCTCAATAGCCAATGTCTGACTCTCGAAGGAAATTTACGCACCGTACACATCGACGGTACGCGAATACCCGTGTCGGGACCGGTTTAACAGGCACTGATTATAAGAACGTCCCGTGTAGAATATTTTTTGGGATCTAATCGGGACTTCGGTCCAATTTCCCAAAGTAATTATGAATTCTGGTTGAGAAATTTGTGCGGGTTCCGGTTAGAAGAGTATCGTTTCGAACGTACGATTTTAAGTTTCATTCGATCAACGCCGCACGTTAACATTCTCCCGAAAGATTTTTCTAGTTTCCATTTTACGGTCACGATTGATCAATATGCGCGAAATAATTGGAGTATTTACACTTCACAAATATACACACATTACACTCGAGAATCTCAGCTATAAATAGCGGCTATAAATGTGATTTCTTTAGAAACGCGCCTACTTACGGGTCAACCTCCTAATCTGATATTCGATCAGACCGTCACTCGTCTCTAATGATGATGACAGTCGTAACGAGATGACGACGATTAAACGGTCGATATCTCCAATGAATTTTTCACGAGGAGAGATCGCGCGCTCAATCGACGCAAAGCTCACGGCCGCGTGTTAGGTATTTCACGCTCGTTCCCTCTGGCCGCGCGCGCTTTCGATCTCCGATGTTATCCCTCGCGCCGGCGATCTATTTCGCCGCGCCGTGCGAAATAAGAAGCGCGCGTCGAAGGTTCATAGGTCTCGGCAGGAAGGCGAATGTTTCGTCCCGCGGGAAGTGCACGAACCATGGATCACGCTCGCCACCGATGCCTCATCGTAAGCTCGCACAACGTATCGGCCGCGCATCGCACGTGCACGCGTCTTGTAAATATTTGTGTATGATCTACGGTGCGCCTGGCGCGTATACACAGATCGTACTTTAGCACCGTCCCAGCCGTGTGTGTAGCATTGCGCTCGGTATCGGGCGGAGAAATGACCAAGCCACGTTGAAACGGTAACGTTCTTCAACGTCTCGAAGGATGAATCTGTGCGCGCGAGCCGAGTAATCGTCGAGGGAATCGTCGTCGGATAATCCACCGTTCACCTTCGTTTCACTTACTGGAGCAACACAGACGCGCGCTACACGCGCCTTCTTCAGCTAATTATTATTACACCGAAGGGAAATCTCACTTGCAATTAAATGGCCCTCAGATTAAAATTCTCATTCTATCGTATTAAAAAGTCATTTCTTCCTCTCTCTTCTTTGTTAACATTTTCTTCTTTGATATTTTAATTTTTATCTCTTTTAACACGCGAACCGATAAATTGTCAGAATTTATGAATGAATTGGCAACCACAGGCAACGCAATGTAACGGCCAATCAGCGTCGCGGAAAAACGACTAGAACGATTTCGTTAGTTTCGAGTATCGACTTAGTACGTCTTTCTTAGAAAGAGATCTCTCCTCTGTTTGTTTCATAAAGGAAAATAGAAATAATATCAAACGAAAGAGAAATATTTTCGGATCGCGCGAATTTTGGTCCGGATGGATAATAAGAGAGGGAATAGCTTCGATGAAATTTTACTTCGGACGGATTTCGAAGGACGATTTACATTTAGGCTACAATGTAGGCGAAAACGTATAATAACGTCCTCCCTCCTTCGTTCTTTTATCTTTCCTTCAATTTAGCGATGCGTCAGGAAAGTATCACGTTCGCGATCGCGCGAGATTTACGTTCGCCAATCCACTTTCGTACATTACTCAGAACAAATTTATACGATGCGGCTTATTGGATCACATCGCGGTGGCTTGTAAGGAGCGACAGACCGGGCCGCGAGTTCTCCTCTTTCGCCGTGCCTGGAACAGGTTGCTGCCTGCGACACCTGCTCTCAGACCTGAAAATTCTTTCGCGGAGGCCCCGAGGCCCTTATCGAGTTTGCTCATCTCCAATCAGGCTCACCGCGGGCCAATGAATAATCCTGGCGATATTTCGCCGACATTAAATCGCCGTACCTCTCTGCCCGCATGCTCGTCGTTACTCATCGCCCTCTCCCCGGTGCTCTCTCGTTACTTCGTAATTATTTTCTCAGCGAGGCTATCGTTGGAATTTGGCCTTCAGCTCAAGAACACCTCGGGAACGCCGTTTGAATCAAAATCCTTTCGAGTCTCGGCGGCTGCTCCCACGTCGGCTTCCACATGTCGCGCTTATCGTACGCGAACTCCAAAGCGAACACGTGTGAAATACACGTGTACGATAATTGAGCGAGATCTGTGTGCACGGATACCGCGGTGCGAATTTACCTTTCAAACTATCTAATTAATCGTGTCCGATATCGCGTTCGGCCGGGCTTTAAAGGCTTAATTGCCCCGGGATCCCGCCTCGTATTCACCTCGTCGCGTTAATGCATCGTGACGAATCTATCACATCCGAAGGAATCCGCGGGATTAGAGTGACGTAAAAAGCCTACCTACTGCGCTACCGTTTAATAAGAGTAACGCGATCGTAATCCCCGCGGGATCGATTGCGCGCGCGCGCGGTTTCACGGTAGTAAAACCTCAAGTCGGAACGAAAGTGTTACTAACGGTCTCTCTCTCTCTCTCTCTCTCTCTCGCGGCTCTCTTCATTTGACGGCCTTGAAACGCGCAAGCGGAGACCGCGAGAGAGGCCGCGGATATAATTGCGGGGACTTTCTTTTTTCGCCGGCGAATTTGCGGTGGCTGCAACGAGATCGCATAACGCCCACCCGCCTGGCTTCTTTAGCCTCCGAGGGTCGCCGCAAAAAGGAGATCCGAAAGTGCGCTCTTCCTGCGGTCGAACCGATGATCCGCAACACTGTGGGCAAACCTGGTCGTTAGTGCGCGGAAAGAAGGGGGGGGGGGCATTACGTCCTTCCTGCGCGTTTTCTTCCTTTTCTTTCCCTCGAGTGGACGGCCGACGTCCCGTCGGTGATTTCCCATGCATATCGGTAAGTCATCTGAATTTCGTCCCACTAATGCACTCCACCGACTTTCGACGAAATTGATCTCGATATTATTAATCCACCACCGTTGAAATAAGTTTCGGTGAAATCGCAACGCGCGCGCGCGCGCACCGAATGTGATACTTCTGCTGAAACCGCCGTTCTTATCGGCGCACCGCTGCTCGGGATACGGCGAGAGATTACAGTGTTTCCGGGGAGTAATCATCGCGTAATGACTCTATCGCGAAGTAGATCCGCAAAGCTGCTGCTGCTGTTGCCGCTGCTCTCCTCTGTGTGTGTGTGTGTGTGTGATTTTGTGCTGCGTTGCGAGGGAACGAGGACACGAAATGATGACAGCGCGAGAATTACCGGGTTAAATCGGGAGGTAAACCGATTTGCGTCGCCGAAGAAGCCGCAATTCGTGAGCCGATATCCGCGACTCCGCGAGGAAATTATTATTTATTATTCGAATCGCCCGCACGATCTCTTCATTATTGACAGAAACGGGGAATCACCCGAGGCAACGTTACTTTGTGAAAGGGTATCGCGCAATCGCCCCCTTTTAATCGCAAGTAAATTCCAGCCTGCAATTATCCTCAACGGCCGAATTATCTGCGAGGAGAGAAAGAGAGAATTCGCGAGATGCGTAATTTTTATTCCCGCCGATAAAATGAGCGTTAATAGGATTTGGTGCGCGAGGATACACGGATACACTGCATCGATCTCTCGGTGCCTTATCGAGAGTTCGCCGGCCGACGTAACGATCCGCCACGGCGCAATCGTAGTATCGGCGGGGTTTCACGATCCTCTCGATCGGGCCTTTGTCGATCTTTTGTGTCCCGTGCCAGACGGAGGACGTTTGTTTTCGCGACGATAAGGCGCGTCGAATCACGAGGCGCCGCCGCCGTCGTCGTCGTCTTTCTCGCAGACCGGCCATTCTTGTGCAATCCTTTAAGACCCCGTATAAATTATATATCCTCGTTCCTCCATCCGTCGTCGTTGCGACACCTCTCTCCTTTCCCTCCCTCTCATTCTCCGTTCCTCGCTCTCTCGCTTTCTTCTTCTTCTCGCTGGCCGATGGGTGTCGCGAGCGACTTTTATTGCCGGTGCTGTAACCACCGTCGTAACGTGCACGTGTATATAGATGCCCACTTTGTCGCGAACGTTTCGCACACTCTCGTTTGCGACACTCTCTCGCCCGCCACGGAGTATTGCGGCTGCTGCACGTGGTCGATCGAGAACTCGCAATCGCGCGAGAGAGCGTGGTCGTAATTCGCGCGGGATTCCACGCGGGAGTCGTCATTACCGTCCTCCTCGCGGTCAATTTTTCCCCCCGGCTATTCGCGTAGGACGCGCCGTGGCCCACTACTCGCGAAACTCGTCTAATTCGTTGCGCAAGGTAAGGGAAGCATTTCGCGCCAAGTGTATTCGGTGTATCGGGTAACGGAATTACTCGCGTTTCGCTGGATCTCGCGAAATTTTAATTGACGTGTGCACTAGACTTTTCTTAGATGGGAATTAAGTTTCAGAGGATATGTGTTATACAAAACTCTGTGTGTGTGTGTGTGTGTGTGTGCTGGCGAAAATTGCACGTTTGCGAAGAACGATGAACTGCTTCAATGCGCTGAGTAAAACGAAAATGGCTCTCAATTGCTCGGAAAATTTGCGATTAAACCTGGGAGTAACACTCGCGATCTTGATGCTGAAGTAACATCATAAGTCTCTCAGAATCACATCATGAAAAAAAAAATGGTAAAAATCGTGGTCTTTTCTGAATTATTGAGTTTATTATTAATTTTGGTTGTTTATAAATCACTAAGTTATGTCACTGGATCAGGCTGATAATAGCGGTGGTTACTATAGTTCTAAAAAGCTCACAAAAAGCCGGTTTCCTCCGAGCCTTTAGAATTATATTGGTCACGTGGAGCCAATTATTTCTCTGAGTAATAGAGAAAACGGAGTAAAGTATAACGTCCTGCAGAAAACGTGGAAGATACGGTAAGAGAAAGAAAATGCATGTCACAGGCCTCGTAGGCCTAACACGCTATTGTCAGGGTTCAGATTTCATCCAGCACAAGTAGTAGAAACACGTCCGGCAGCGAATCTTTATTCTTACCTCCATCTCTGAATAATCATATAAAATGAAGTAAAATAATATGAATTAAAATAAAATTATAACACACACACACACGTCCACGCGTCGGATGGTATTCAAGATACACTATTGATACGAGACGGTTCTGTGACTGAATACGCTCGTCGATTCTGGCGCTATAACGGTAAAAAAAAACCGTCTCGACTGAAATCTATTCTCGCCGAGTCCGAAGGGCGGCGAATCGACGAGTGAGTCACCGAACCCGCTGCACGATTCTCGCATCTCGGCGACACGCGGGACAACTTGCCGGTTCCTGGAACGCCCTGGTATGCTAATTGCAAGGGCCGTGCGTGTACGTGCGTATGAGGCATGTTGCATGCACGTACAACGCATGTACGCGCATGTAGATCGGTCCACCTGAGCGCGCGGAGGCAGGGCGACTACCCGGCAAAGCACGTCGCGCCGCACGATCTAAGCCGGCTCTCCTGCCTCCTGCTTCTCCGTCCTGCGGTCGGATGGTCCTCTTTCTTGCCAGGAGCGGACGTTGAGGTTTCGCCGATCCGGAGCTATTCATTCCTAGGGAATGAACTGTGGGTCGGAAGGCCGGAAAAAATGGCTATAATTCGGAGCTTAATCAGATCGTTACCAAAAGCTGTATTTAGTCATTATAATTATTAATTACACCACGTGGCCGATCAAGAGCCCGAAATTTCCTAACCTTCGGACGCACCCATACTTACTACAGTTGACGTCGCGAAACACGTCAGGAATCGCGGAAGGTGCTCGCTTGTGAAGACGCGGCACAACCGAGTGCTCGCGTCCGGACTCGCGACGTGTTTCGCGGCGGCGAGCCGCTCCGATAACTAATTCGATCCATTAATTAAGCGGAGTAAATAGTCACCGCGTGAGATACTCCGATGTACGCGACTGAACGGCGCGCAGGAATCGTCCGATTCCTTTTGGATCGCTCAGGCTTACGTTCGGGAGAAGGCGAGGAGGAACGGCGGATATTGCCTGTAATCGTTCCCCTCGTATTCGCCGACGGTTGTTCGCCAGCAAAAATCCCTATTGATACGCATGATAATGCGCGCAATTACGCGGGCGTTGTCGGCCCGCTGGGATTCACTTGTCCGGATAAGAGGAGCGCGCGCTCTCGCGATGCTATCATAATTAATCTCGAGGCGAGGCGGGACGCGCGAAGTGGGCTGTGACAAATTCCCGACGGTATCGGGCCGCAAGTAGCTCATTATTATCGCTACTCCCGTGCCCGGTGTTGTGTCTCTGCCGATCCTAATCGACGCCGATCTCCGCGGTGGTGCCGGGCCGTCGTTTCGCTGCATCACCGCGTAGCATCTGCAATTTCATCGCGGACAAAGCTACGTATGCACACTCGCGCACACGCCGAACGAGACGATCGCCCGGAGAGATCTCTGATCCGCAGATACCAGCGCCGGTGCATATTATCGTTGCATAGTCGGCGAGCTGCATTAACGTACCGATACAATGTTTAATTCATATTCCGGAGCGAGAGCAACATGCGGTGGCGACGGCGGTCCGAGGCGCACGGAGAGAGAGAGAGAGAGATGTTCATTAAAAGAATCGAAGAGAACGCTGGAACGTAGCTCGTTGCGAGCTAATCATCCTCCTTGCGAGCGTTTAATCACGCCGAGAGAGAGAGAGAGAGAGAGATAGGGGAGACTAATTAAAGTCGACCGGCGGCCGACCGCCGGAAGTGTTAACAATGAGGCGTCGTTCTCAGGAGGCGAAGCGCGCGCGCTTTTGCCGCGAATCTCTCGCGGAAGGGCGCTTGACCCTCGAATCCGGTTCACGAACAATTTGCTGTTACTTTTCGAGCGCGCCCCGAGAGCGGAGCGCACGCCAGAAGCGAGCGGGGTGCACGCCGTGAAGAGGAACGCGGCTGTATATATTGAGCCGCGACCGCTCGTGAATTATGCGCCGGTTGTTCCTGCTGAGTCTCCCGCCGGTGGTCATACTTATTCGAGATCCACGGGACTGGACACGAAGATCCTTATTACAGGAAATAGCTTTACGAGAGACCCGCTCGCGTCATTAGGTATGCATGGCCCGACCGCAGGCACGATTCTGCGTTTTGAGACGCGTTCGCGAAGAGCATGGGACCTTCTAATCTCCCACCGACCTACCACGGTCTTTTTCTTCTTCTCGCCAAGCTATCCGCGCGACAGTCCGAAGATTCTCGTTCCTCGTGTTCTTCATGCACCGGTTCAGACACGTTCGATGTCGCGATGATGGATGCCACTCCAGTTTTCATTCATTNTTTCATTCATTCCCCCCCCCCCCCTTCTTTCTCTTTCTCTCTCTGTCACTTGGCGTGATCTCGGAGGAACAACGTCATCGTCGTCACTTTGTCGGTTTTAATTTCCGCAACGCGAAATGAAATTAAATGCTAATGCTCCCGGTATAATCCTCTCCCTCTCTCTCTCTCTCTCTCTCTCTCTCTCGTAACGTATATTCTTCGCCAGCGTTGATAGGTATTGCCACGGTAATACCGTTTAATACCGTTTAATGCTAAGCAAGCGTCTGCATGCGGATTTGAGGACGGCGCGTCGCGGCAACTTTCATTTAACACGTTCAAGCTCTGCGTTCGCTTCTTCACACGCGTATCTTCGCGCGTGCAAGGTGGTTTCTTGCACCGAAAGAAAAAGTGCTAGTGCCGTTCAAGTAATATTTATTTGATCCGAGGAAAATGGCTATTCCGATACTCTGGCGAATATTTACTAGAAGTAAACATTATAATTAACTATATGAGAAATTATATAAAATAATAGATTATATATATCTAAAATTTTCTTTATACAGATTTATATTTCTTTTATATAGATTACTTGTTTGTGTTAAAACAATTGTGGCAAGTATTAAATTCGTAATATTGAAAACATCGGAATTTATTTTCACAAATATGTAATAGACAGAAAAATCGAACTGTAAAACCATTAGGTTTCTTCAGTGGAAAAGAAGTATTATATAATTCTAGTAAATACAATAAATTTAGAATCATTTTACACTTACATTCAATAATTCATTTGCAAATTAATGTATTATTGCGCATCAAGTATTTACTACAAGCAACAGCGATAAAATTTAGCATAATCAAATTAGCGAATTATTCGTAATTAAAGCAGAAACAATCTTGTCGCCAGGATAGAAAATATTCTGCCGAGTAAACCTTTATTTTAAGACGTGTGAATTTGTTGTTAGAACAAAATACTGTTTTCCTACATTTACCTAATTTGTTCGTACAGCAAAATAATTTATAGATTCAGCAAGATAATTCAGCGAACGGTGATTAATATTCTTAACTTGAATCGTTTCGCCGTCCACGTAGTAACCGAGAGATTTCGCTGTGTCAGCGAATTATTTATCCCCGTGATCGTGCGACCAATTTTACGGTTATTTCACGCCTTATTGACACGTATTATCTACTATCATCTATTTATCACTGATGTGATAGAGCGGCGAGAATTCGCAAGCGAGTTGGGCCACGACGGGTTTTGGAATGCGTCAGGAGTTCGCCGGGGCGCGTTCGCGGCGAAAGGGACGAGCGCCGCGGTCGATCTCGCTCGTGCGTGCATGCACCTCTGAAAATCGAAGGTGTAGCAGGGGCGACGTGCCAAGAGTCTCGTGCGTCGCGGCAGGTGGGGCGTGCGGTTCCCGGCGTAGGTACGTCTTAACCTGAGATCAGTCCGGGCATCAGTGACTCCTTCTCTGCCTCCGAGCGCAGCGGACGTTGTCGCGCGCGAGCGAGCCGGAAACCGGTGCTCAATCCGAGCGCGCGAGTCATTAGCCTATCGACTTGTCGCCAATAATCGCGCGTCGTGTCGTGGCGAGCGTGAAAACGTGCACGAGTGCATTCCTGCGCGCGATCGAGCGCGGCCGCAGGAAGCAGCGTCTCCGTCGATCGATGTTCACCTGGGGACTGTACGGAGAGCGACTTTTCCCTCGGGGACGCCGTTTCGTGAGACGGTATAGGAGCGAGCGGATGACAAATCGTCGGAGCGTCGTCACGCGGCTGAAAAATGCGCTGCTACGAGATCGGATCACGGAACATCGTGTGGACATTCCCCGTTGACACGTATAGATACGAGTGAGTCGAAGTGAGTCGAAGCGCGCTTGCTTATCATGATTCATACGAGCGTTCCGTAACGTAAAAGATTTAGCGTACAGCGTGTTCTAAGCGCTCGTTCCCCCCTTCATCGTTGGCAGCGATGATTAATTTCCACGTCTGTACATCGATAATCGGCGCGCTCGCGTCAATCGGACAGCAACGTTCGCTGAATTACGATCGTTCCGCCGCGATTTGACTCGCCGAAAACTCCAGGGTCCACCCGCGGGGGGACATCCATTGACATCCGGCATCCGCGCGTCGTCTATTAGCCCGTGCTCGTTCCATTCATGAATTGGTCATGGCGAAAGTATCGCGGCGTTGCTTTCTGGGGCGTTTCACGTTCGATGACCCACAATTTACAGCGCCCGCGCTCGCCCGTTACTTATCTCGTCCTTCGCTTATCCGGGGGAAGATCCAGCTATCATTAAACGAAGATATCTCTTTTCTCGACGTGCGATCGGGACCGAGACTTACGGGCCGATCCTTTATCGACGCGGCCACCAACCCCTCGGGCTGTGTGTTGCAAGCGACGAGCGTTCGGAGAAAAAAGTGTTACGAGCATCGAGGATCCCTGCCACGGGAGATACCGATCGCGCCACTCTCCGAGAGCGGCGCGCGACAGGTACTCGAGCGCGTTCGGTTTTCGACCGGTCTGCGGGGAACGTCCTCCGGCCCCCGAGAGTGACTTTCCGGGTGGAGCGGCCGCTCGTCGCCGTCGCGTCGCTGAGACCGTCCACGTGGTGTGTGGTCTCGCTGAAAAATCCTCCTCGACCACTTCGGACAGAGCGGAGGGAAAGGGGAGAGGGTTCGCCGAGTGCAATAAAGAAAGAGAGATATAGGCGACGAGAAGGTGATGCCGCGACCCGAGGAGAATAGCACGACTCCCCCTCTCGCGCCCCGACGAGCCTCCTCGGCTCCTTCGGTGATTTACGCCTCGCCAATGGCGTCTTTTGTCTAGCCAACCGCCTGTCAGGCGTGTTTGATTTTCGCAATATATTATGCGCACGGCGAATTATATTGCACGGGGGGGTCCGGTCGTCGCCCGCCGCCGCAGCGGCGGCGATAATTCACGGCGCCGAAGCGACACGCGCGTGCTCCCTCCCGCTTATCCCAGCGTTAATGTCTCCCGCGCGGATCTCCCGTGGTTTAGTTCCGCGGGAAATCACCGGCTGTCGCGCGAGATCTTCCGGCATTCGCCACCCTGCTTCCCACGCCGCGCGGATAAGCGAAAGTGGTCCGATCCGTTGAATCGACCCGGGCCCTGACGCGGATATCCTCTGGAGAAACTTGTGATTTGTCACGTCCAGAGGCGACGATGTGGCTGAAAATTGCACCGATGTAATCTCATCATTTATGCCCTCGCAATTTTATCCCGGGCGAAATCACTGTTGGATTTCCGGGCGGGAAACGCGATCCACTTTCCGAGAAGCGCGGCAAAGTTACGCGTAATTAGAAGTGACGGTAATATGCTGGTATGAATCACTCCGATCAGCGATTAATTTACGTTCACAACGGTCCGGCCGTTCGTTCTCGGGAATTGTAAATCGGCATCTTGCAGCACTGATTTCGCCGTCTCGTGTGAACGAGGGGCGTCGCACGATATTCGTATTCGGAAGGTAGGTGTAGGTTACAGCGATTGAAGGGGGGGGGGGCGACGATATCCGCCGGCTGGAACAATGCTCCCCGTTCTTGCCGAGCGTTGTTTTGTAAACAGGAAAAGCGAGCACCGTGAAACCGCGTGGTGTCGCGGAGCGTGGTGTAAGCGTGTGTACACGTGTAATTAGTTTTCACGCTCGTCGTGTAGCAACGCTGAGTAGACTTAAAGAGCCGTCACATAAGTGGTCCTGTTACGGGTGTTCCTTATCTTATCGAGAGAACCCGCCGTGTGCCACACGTGATAAGGTCTCCCGCTTCGCTTCGTGTTCCTTGAAATTGCTTCTTCAACCCGCCCCCTCGTAAATAACAGCCGGACGAAGAGAGGACGACGAGGAGGCTTGATGGCGTGCATTAGGGTGGAGTCGAGCTTTAATATCGCCTAGATTATATAGGATGTCCTTAGAGAGAAAGAGAGAGAGAATGTCGGAGAGACAGTTTATTCGCCGAGACACCCGTGCGCTCGCATGATCGATCGTTTTGAAATATGATAAATATGAAGCGAGTGCGAGAAGTACGCGGCAATATTTCAGAAAGTGATCGATGAAGAAAATCGAAGCGGGGATATAAGTTCTTTGAATTTCCCGTTATCGCGTCAACTCGACAACTAAAGCGTTCTCAAGTAAGGGACAAACGTTTCTAGCAGATTTAAATTTCACCGAAACCTTAATATTATTTATTATTTATTGTAAATTTGCTTTGGTATTTGATGTGAGAAACTTGGGTACCTTGTGGTACGTAAAATTGTCTCAATTACGCAGCATTTCTCGTGACGCATGAAATTATCACCGCTACAATATTGTTTTCGCGCTCATTAGTTCAAAATAAGAAAGTCGACGAGATCGTGTCGCAGAGAGCGGAGGTTCCGAGATCTATCTTCGTAAAAGGGGCTTTCCTGCCTCGGCTTGCTCGGTATCGTGAGACATTCGTGATAAATTTGCGAGTAGCCGTCACCAGCGGTGAGGCCGGCGAGACGAACGCTCACCTTTTGTGCCGGTGAGAATCTTCGCGCTCGGCGCAGTGAAAGAGAGCATGCTGATAGTTATCGCGCTTCGGATCGCGATATTGACGCGCGAACGCAGGGAGAAAGAGAGCATCTCGTTTTCGGGATCGTCGACGACCTTTTATCGCCGCGTTGAAACCGTCCGGTGACCCCGAACGGCATCCCGCTTTCGGCACCGTCCGCGAGGCTGACAGTGCGTTTTATTGTCGACGAGTCGTGCGTTCCCACGGGAGGACTCGGCCGAGGAAACGTCGTCGGGACGTACGACCGCGTGAGCATGCCGATGCCGATAAGCAGATCGAATGCTATCGATTAACAGACGACGACGACGAGTGCAGATAAGATTCAGTCTCTATCGAGTCGTAGATGGCACTGGTGTCTTTTTTGCGCCGCAAATTAGAACCTGCGAACAACCGGCAGGCCGTCGTAACGAGCCTCCGTAACCTGTAATCTGTAATCCATAACCCGTAATCTGCGCGATCGCAATCTCTGGTTGTAAATTAGATTTTCAACAAAACTCTCTCAGCGCCCGAGCGGGAGCCACTGAGGGAGCGAGTAAGCGCGCGCTCCCGTGTACAACAACGTGCGACTGCCTCACGATAGGTACGCTCGAACTTATATCGTGAATTCAATTCCTCTTTAAGAGCTTAATCCTCTCGGCGAAACGCTTTCGGCGAATAGACGCGTGAAACGCGCTGTATCACTCTCGCATCGGCCGTATTGAGTTCTCTCCTTCGAAGGCACGGAGATAGACGCGTCTATTATATCGGACCGTTCTGCGCTCGGACGGTTCTATCAGAGGCTCCGGCATGTGTAGACGAATTTTCCCAGATTTTCCCGGATACAGCATCAATTCTGATTAGAATGCTCGAAGTTATTTCAAAGAATAGATTTCCCTGCTAGAATACAATACGGTTTGAAGCGACACGTTTCTAACCGGAACGTGAATTTTCCGACTAGAGTCCACGATTATTTTAGGATAAATCGGACGCCAATTAGATCCTTAGACATTTTCCACGCGGGATTGGCGAATTATTCGTAGGAAAGACCGATCGAACGGTCCGATGGTGGTTCGCGTGATTTTAACGTCGCGCCGCTCGACGGTACACACGACTTCCTCGGCTCGCGGGCAAATAAATCGTAACGAACCTCACCGGGCGGCGAGAGAGCGCGCGGAGGCCGCCCTTCCTCTCCTCCCGGAGATCGGAGTACAAACAAACCATGTATCTTTATTACAGTAATAACTATAATCTCGGCTCTCTCTCTCCCGGCTCCTTTCCCTCCGTGTACATTACACCGGGGACCGCGCCAATCCCTTTCTTCGTAGCTGCGTAATCAGTTGGCGTCTACTTTACCGAACGCAGTCCCCTCGTTTGAATCGCCCTCCGTCCGACGGATCGGGAAATGGTGAACTCGGTAGTGGAGTAGACCCGGGAGATGCCATTAGAACGCGGGGGGGTGATCCGATGGATTCGCCGATACCGGAAGTTTAATGGCGCGATTAATGGTAGGAAGCCCGAGTTCTCTTCTATCTACGGCCGAGGCTCGGAGTGAGTCACCCGACTTCGCCCGCCGTGTCTTNTGAGTCACCCGACTTCGCCCGCCGTGTCTTTCCGTTTCCCGGATCTCTCCGTTCCGAAATTGGCCTTCGAACGAGCGCCGGAGGTTCCATCGGCCGCGTAATTATGCAATTTACGCGGGGGCACAAGGACGCTCGCGAGAAAGGCAACGAGCTTTTCATACTTTCATAGCCGCCGAGTTTTAATGCGGCTGAGATATGTAAACCGGCGGTGCGCGCACAGGCCTCTTTTTCACTCTGACACCTTTGCCCGCGAACAGCAAACACACGCGCGAGCAGACTCTAAGAGGGAGGGGGGGAGGGGAGGAAGGAGTGAGGAAGGCACGCAAGGCGATTTCAAGCCGGCGCCCGTATAACATCGACCGCCACAGGAAGATTGTAAAGTCGCTTGCTTAACGCTTCCGTAGAATTTACTGAAATACACTCGGCCCCTTCTCACTTCGCGTCCCTTAATTAGAATCTGGTTACCTCCGGCGAAAAGTTACATATTTTAGGGGATACGCGTAACGGTTGACGGAAACATACCGCCGTCTTGTCGCGGGGACCGCTCGCTATGCGAGAGAACGGGGGGAGGGAGGGACTTCGTTATATGGTCAGCGGAGGATATCGAGAGCCCAAGGATTGTGTCGTCCTTATGGGTCCTCTCGTTAAGACATTCGCGCCTTTTAATGACCAGGGCTGTACGCACAACGGGTTTATGGGAGGGGATGCCATACATGGCGCGGAAGCGAGAATTCCGCTCGTAAAATATGATGCGTATCTTCTTATTAGGAGTAAATTGTATCCTCATTACTACGTGCGTTTCTTCGTGCGTCGCGTCGGCCTGAGCGCGCGCTTCTCCGCCGGGGCTCGTTCTTGTTCCGCCGTTTAGCTCTCGCGATCCGGCGCGGAGCAATCAGCGCGACGCACCTGCAACGAGATCCGGTGACGATATTGATAACTGTCGTCGCGACGCATTCGGAGAACGCCTGCATCGAAACGACGCCCGTCTGTTCCACATACAAGCCGGCCCTGCGCGCCCTACGTTCTCACTGAGGCCACATCCGGCGATGAATTCGCTCTCATCCATTTCACTCGTTCAACTTGCCGGGCTATTTAAGGCCGGGGTATCGAAGCCGCGCGCGATCGGTCGCGCGACCGCACCGATCGATTAATTATAGGCTAATTTACAGTCGATTCATTAAGGCCCAGATCGAACCGGCCGATTCGGTCGGTATTACGGTAATTTTGTGGAACAGCATTCCTCACCGGCGCGGGATATCATCTAGACCCCGACGATTTACGACGCGGATATGTATAAATCGAGTTTACGGGGACGAGTGGATTTAATTGTTCGACGTCGACGCTCTCGCGAGAGAAATCTACGGCTTGTTTGCGCCACAGCGGAACGAGACACTCAAATTCGTGGTCGGGACCATAAACCATGATTGATTCTTAAGTACGGCTTGTATATTTTAAGAGATCTTGACACACTGAATTCAGATCTGTGGTAATCGTGTAAAAATCTTCAAAAATAAAACATTGTTTCCTTTTATACCTGTTTTAAATGAGTCACCTTGTAGATATGTGCGGAAACAGAAAAGATATTTCTTAATGTCAAATTCAGTATATTTAAAACCTCAGTACTTCATTCAATTGAACGAGAGAGAAAGGGGGCCTGAAACATCTTTAAATCCATCTTAACTCAAGATGGGACAAAAGGTTTAATCAAGGGCGAAGATGTAAAAATTTATAATTTTTTTTCTGATTGATTGTTTCCCAAAAGTTTGGAAAATACAGTGCAGTCGACTTAAGCTTGCATGCCTATATCAGCTGTTCATACTAGGTCATACGAATTTTGTGCAATTTTTCGATTGTCGTCATTCTGTTATTCATTAAACGAACGTTTAAATATGTCAACAGTTTTCCATGTCTCCGAGGTTAAAATAGGGTTTCGGTCGGATCGGGACCGTCGGGAATGTCGTTTGCACAAACATCGCGCAAGGTATCTCCGGAATTCCGGCGACTGTCGCAATTTTACTGTATAATTTCGGTAGCGGTAAAACCTTTGGGCGCACTTAAAATTATTACGCTTCTTACGCGCGTTCCGCATTCTGCAAATTTAATCGGGGACGTTACGTGACGGCACACTGCGAAGGCGGTACGCGGTACACACACATTCCGGCTACATTTAACGAGCGCTATTCTAAATAAGCTCATAAATTGAGAGACGATATACGGTGTCGGCCTTTTTAACGGACTACTACATTATATAGTTCGCGATCCGAACGCTTGCGCGTTACGCAAGATTGTACCGCGGTGGCTATCGGGGAAGCTTTAACTACCCGTTGCTCTTTTCACTTCCTAAGCGCGTTAACGATTACGACAAAAAACGTCCTTTTCTCGCGCGCATAAGCCGTCGCTTAACGCCGTAACTGTAACTTGCCGCCGATTGACGTCATAATGTCCGCTTTCGTCAATGCCGATGCAAATTACGGGATTATAGTTGTACCGACAAATTAACGCCGGCCGGCGTACCTGGGTAAAACATATTTATGCGCACGTCGAGAGTGCTTCGCCTACGTTGTTCTCACCTGTGCGATAAAAGCGGCTCTCACCTACGTGACAACGGAGATTTCACACGGGAATTAATATATTTCGCCTGAGGATTAAAAATACTCTCATACACGAGAAAAAGAAAATTACACTTCCTGCAACTGAATGGGGGACAAGGTGAAAACTCGGCGAGGAGGAATAAAAACTTAACACCAACACGGTTAGTGTGTAATGGTTTTTTTCCCGTGTAACGTATGCGCGAACCTTTCGATCTCGTTACATTCCCGCCGTCTCGAGCGTCGCCGCGCCGCGTGGTGTTTGAAGGATTAATTTCTCGGAGTTCGACGAAGCGAATTACGACGCTTCGAGAGCCGTCGCTCGATCGCTCCTCTTTATTCCCGATCTTCATAGCCGGTAAAGTGGTTTCTTCCCACTGTCCTATGCTTCCCGAACGATCGAGCCGGATCTCGTTTGCAGTCTCATCTTTCCTGCTTGTGCGACGAGGTGGAGGATGAGAGACCGCGGTAAGAGCAGCCTTTGGCGGTGCGATTATTCATTGGGACGTTGATTGCGCGCATGGCACACACACACACACATACACCGTGGGTCCTACCATCGATATTTCCAATTGCCGATCGTCGTCCGGTCGAATTTCGGTCCCCACTTTTAAAGCCGAGACGAGTCCCTTCGAGTCGCGCGGTAATCCCACGCCGGCTGCGTTGCGCTGCGTGCGAGCTTTTTCACGATTGGAAAAAACCGCGAATGGCTCATGAATATCAAGTATTCCAATTTGTCTCCGATGACCAATGACCAGCGCGCGGAACGCGCACTATCAATCACGCGTGATCTTCCGCTGAGGCTGATATTACGCCCGCGACGCGCTTAGAATTAAGTCCCGGGCGAATCAATCTTCGGCCGGACAAAAGTCCGCCGCTCGTTGGCGTTAGCGCGCGCTCACACGCGCTATCTTCGATTTTACTCACGATCGAGGCTTCGCCGATAAATCTCACCTCACGGTGTCTCCTTATTGACCGATAGCGCTCCGTCGGCTTGGCGTTCGACTTGACAGCGCGCGCCGTCGGGTGTGCCGTCGGGATGCAGATGAGAGAGCGATTCGATCTCCTTCCCGGCTCCCTCGACGTCCGACGTCGGAATATGACGCTGGTCGCGGGAAAATGACCGACCGCGGTCGTGTTTCATTGATACACGCTTGATCGGACGCGGGCGACTATTGCCGTGAAATTGTCGAGTTGCGCGCTCAAAATGCGGCTCGACGCCTCTGAAATGGGCCGACGTTGTGAGCGTAACGGGGTGGTAACGAGGCGCATCCCGGGCTTCGTTCTCAATATCCGTGCTGTTTCCAAGATGGAATGATCATGATCTTCTCGGGAGGGTCTTCTCCGGAAGACGCCTCCCTCATCAAGCGCGCCGATCGAGTTACGCGGAATTTTTCTTCTCGGAGAATGTGATCTCATTATCGATCATTCTTTCGCTGTTTCACAAAAAGTAGCACCTCGTAGAACTCGCGATGGAACGTCATTATATTGTTGAACGTCGTTATATTGTTGACAATATAAAATGCATATACTGTTATATACTCACTCTCTCTCTTTCTCTTCTCCCAGTACGATGGCGTGATATCTAAATTACCACGTCAGTCAAACGTAAAGTCCATCGTACCAGCACAATCGTCCGCGCGCATTTTGCGCGCGTTACGGTTCAATTGGCGGAATATAACATCGCGCGCGCGCGCGCGCGAAACGGAAATCGGACTAACTCTGGGCGATAGCGAATCGCGGATCCTCGCGTGGGCGATCGGCCGCGTCGGGCCATTAATCGTGGGCCAGTCTTGCGGCGCACGGATCGGAGAAACAAACCCTTTGTCCTATAGAGAGAGATGGTATCAACGTCAAAGCGCGAAAAAATGGCCGGCCGAATAAATCGCGCGTCGAAACTCACACGGCGGTCCCTCTCGACGGATCGGCGCTTCGCTCCTCTCCGCTGTTTCCCATTGACAATCGATCCTTTCTAACTCCGCGGGACGCCACGGCGTTATGAAGTTCGCGGCTCGGCTTCTCCCGCGGACGAACCTCGGGGGAAACGTTTTGCCCGGATCACGACGCCTGTTCGTTAAGAGGAGAAGCACCAATACCGACGTACTGTTTTTCGTTTTTGCATTCCGAAGCCCTTCGTCGAAAGTATGGAATTAAAATTTATGCGCGCGCATGCAAACCAGCAACATTTCTCTAGTAAAACACACGATAGTTTTATGAACGTTATTATATATTTCCTTGCAAATAATTTTTTTTTTTAAGCGTATGAGAGTTGACGTTTCTAGAAACTAGATCCCAAAATCGACATATCTGTGATACCTATGAGAAATGATGAGAAAATAAAATAAATATAGTGAAATTACTTTATTTTATATATTTATAAAATACCATTATCAAACAAATTACTTAACGCTGCTTTATTACTTTAATTTTCACAAGAAGGCAGTCCGGCAAAAAGATAATACAACGAATAATCAAACGATGCTAGTAACATAACCGAGCGCGTTTGTAAGCAGAAAGCGCCGCTTCAATTGTAACTACTGTACACGTTAGACGAAGTTCATGCTCTGTCCGATAGAGTTCAGTACTTTACAGTCGAGAAACATAGATACATCAGTTTACCATACCTATGTCAGTTTTTTCAGTATTTCCCCTCTATCGTCGAATTTACCGTACTGAGAAGAAATTACAGTTCGGCGCCATACCCTTTCGCCGCAAAAATAGGACTGTTTTTCCGGTAAAAAGGTTACCACAGTATCACTGACGATACACACGTGTCGCTACTAGCTGTTAAATATGTTTGGCGCCGAAACTAATGATAATTTTCCATCGGCGCATCCTTTTCCGACTTGTAATATCCTTGATTGGCGATGAAAGCGTCGAAACGCGTCTGCAATTAATCAACTACGATTCAGCTACTTTGAATGGACCGTTGCAGTCGATCCGTGCACTTATTAGCGCTACTTATTCTTCGTTGCACAGCGGTAACGGATAATATCTCACGTATCAGTGTTATCGTTTGATTCGAGCGCACTCGAGCCCGGGTTCTACCTCGCGAACGGTTAACCGTGGCCGCGGACCGCCTTCTTGCGGGTTAATTGATTATGTATATACGTAACGCGCGTTTCCAGACGCGCGGCACGAAAATTAGGTGTTAATTTTGCTCGTTAGACCCGCACGGTCGACGCGCATCTCGTCGAATATCCGCGCCGTATTCAGCCGTGAATGCGCGCGCGTCACGCAGGACGAAGATAAATTGCGCGGCTACTCGTCGAGGGTGAAACTTTCAATTAATCGCGCTTTGAATCGCCGCGCGGCGAGCCCCTCCGAGAGTCGACAAATCGGCGGCGGCTGCGCCATTCGCTTTTTAATCAGTCCCGGGCATCTCGAAAATTCTCGAATTAACCGTACGTCGGACGCGAACAACTCGGATGAATCTGTCCCTCTACTCATTAAGCTGACTTTCCGCGCGTTCGTTCTCGACGTCGCGCAGAATCTCGCCGTAGAAATCGCTCGGCGGTTTCGATTTTGCTCCTATCTCGGTGAATCTACAAAAAATCGGCCGGTGCGTCGCACGCGCGCCGACTCGCGATCGCCCGCACGAAAGTAGTATAAAGCGCGCGCGGATAGTCCTGTCAACGCGGTTAAAAATTCGGGTCTCGACAGCCCTCCGAGCTAAGCGATGATCGTGTTCCTGGTTCGACGTCCTCTTTCCTTTCGTCCGCCGACAAGCCAGCCAGCCGGTCGCGCGAATCTGGGACGATAAAACGAGGCTCGCGTTCCGAAACTCAAACGAGGCGGTATCGTAAAACGCAGGTTTCGGGAAGGTGCGTCGTTACCGCGTCGGAGGTCTTCATCGCGAGGTGAGAGGAAGCGGAGAGTCGCGCGTCTCGCTCCTCTCGGCGTGACCGGCCGAATAAAGGCAGCCTCGGCGCAAAAACTCGAGATACTTTCGATCGAATTAGCTCGCGCGCGGTTTACTTTCGCGTGTACGCCCAGGTAATTAAGCGGGACACGAAGCCGCATGCGAGAGTAACCGGCGATAAACAATATCTTTTTTTGCCGATGAGCGCGCCAAATCTGACGGATTTCGGTACTTCACGTCATTCCGTCCGAGATTTCGAAATGCTTCGTCGTATCGCGCGACAGGCCTTTCAACATTTCTCGGTGACATGTAATTATACATTTGAGCATCTTCCTCGAGATGTCAAGAGGGAACGGTGTATTATCGAGCGGACGTATCTATCAATATGCAAAGAGAAAGCAATCGACCGCTGACATTGAATCTGGATTTGAATACCTTTAAGTAATTGTGAGAGAGTAGAGAGAGAGAGAGAGAGAGATATTGATCGCGGCTCTTCATCGGTGGACTTTCCATCCATGAGCGAGTTTCTGTTCGTTTCGTCCATGAAAAGACGACGATCTTTGAAGGATTCCTGAAGCATTCTTAGGTGGTATTTTGAAGCCACGTTTAAAGCCATGGGTCATTGTACGGAGTGACTCTAACGTCGGGGAGACCGGGTCAAGATGACTCGAGGGTCACGTTGCCTGTGCGTTTCGTTTACGTATTTATCGTGAGAGAAACAGTGGAAAAGAGGATTCGCGAAGTGTTTCCTTTAGAACGCAGCTGCCTCTCGTTGCACTCGCGATTCCTTTTACATCGATTCTCTCGCAACAGATATTAAGCAAATTAATTCAGTGCCAATCCTCTCGTTACCAAAAATCAAGGTTTATTTGTCGATGGAAGGCGCGCGTTATTTTAATCATCGAAAGTTGAATTCCATTGCGGCTTATTATTATTTTTGTTATTATTGATCATTCCGCGATGTTACGTAGGGTGCTCTGTAAACATAAATCAGGCAGCTCTTCGAAAACCGAAGTTGAGCGGAAAAAGATCGGGGATTTAAAATTATCATCCATTCATTTACGGAAAGATTCCCTCTGGTACATCGTACACAAGTAAAGATTCAATAATTTAGAAAGCAAGAAAGAACAATGAAAAAAGAAAAGAAGAAACGATGCCAAAATTTACATTAGAAAAAGATGACCATTTTTTATCAATTTCTCATGATAATCGCCTCAAGTGAGGATAATGACGAGTGATAAAAGTCGGTTGTCAAAATGTCTATCAGAAATTTAGCTGAAGGGCACCGAATTGATTCACACCTAATACATAAACGACTCGTACGGTCAACATGACCCCAACTTGACCCTGTCACTCCCCCCAAATGGTACAGATTGGAGCAGTTCGAGCACCTTCTCCCGCCAAGCGGACGTCATTATCGAGATGCGCCTTTTCGTACTTAGGTTCTTACCCACACCCCGCGTTATCCGAAGGGAATCAATTTACTCGACCTTCGCGAACACGTATCGAGCCAGCATCTGGACGGTGGCGCGTCAGCACCGCTCCCACACGCTCTCGCAGGCGGACCGCCGCGTCATTCCCCGTACGAAACGCCGTACACACGGTATACCGGTAATTGGCCGACGTTGTAGCCGGCGGAGTCATAACGACACACACGCCGAGCTATCGAATCGAACACGTCGCGTTTTCCATAAGCGATAAGCGATCGCGCGCGCGGTCCACGCGCGTGAGAAGATGCACCACGCGGAAGCGGCTTAGAGAGCCGCGGCGCGCCACGACGGAACCTAAATACCTATCGCCCGTTAGGCGTGTGCACGCTCGCGCGTTTGCACGCTTTGGCGTTTGCACGCGCGCGTGTGGAGGTGAGATAAAACGCACGCGGTCCACGTCGCGAGGTCGCGGCGCGTGAGACCGCTGCATGCTACGAGGGAGGAGGAGGAGGAGGATCGGCGCGAGCAACGTTCGTTTGCACGCTCGCACCTGACTCACCTCGCCGCGGCTCACGTCGCACACGCACACACGGCCGCGCGCTACGTGCGCACACGTGTTTACGGTATTTGATCGTCGTTCACTTAGCACGGCCCAGTGACCCGTATAACCTAAGGTCTGCTTATGATCGAAGAGGTTTCCGTGTATCTCTCCCTTAACGGGACGGTACGGGACCCCGCGTGTTGCATCTCACGAGGATCCTTTCGGTGGTAGCGGCGCGAGCGCCGAGCTCCGCTAAACGATATTCAAATCGATCTGATGAGGCGACTCTTCGTCCCGACGACCGTGCGGACTCGCCTAGAAAACAGCGATTTCCTCTCGCCGTGCGTGTGGACATTCCATTCGATTCTCTCGTCTGAAAGTCTAGAGTCGCGCTTGTGTCGTAAAGCGGGAACCCGAAATTTGGACGTTCTTAAGGAGACTTCGCGGCTATTCGGTCGCGATCTCCACCACCGTCCGCGCGTGTCGAAAAATTTGAAATTGGGTCACGCTTCGGTCGCGCCGGCCGATAAAATATTCGTACGCCCGGTTTTAAATGCCGGCGACTTTAATGCATGTAATTCCCCCGATGATGATATATTATAATCTTTTTATAGCTGATGCGCGCGAGCGAGCGAGCGAGCGAGCGTGTACATTAGTTAGCGCGTGATTTAACTTTCGTTTCCCACGTTTGCCTCCCCGGTCGATCGATAACTCAACGTTCGAAGCCGGGGAGTTGCAAAAATGTCAATATGCTCGGTCTGACGTATTTGCATCCGCGTGAAAAAAAGAAACAATAAATTCCCCGTCGTCGTTATTCTACTCGACAAACCGTTCACTTCGCGTGGATGGAAAAGCGATTATCATCAATTATTGGGACACGTTGCGGGATATTTTTACTTTGAAATTCTAGACCACCAACCGAGTTTTCCGATTCAGAGAGTTTCCCCGCTTTTGTATTCTACCGTTTCACGATACTCCCCTCGTTGGGAAATTTCTTAAAGAATCCGTTTGTATCCTGCTCGTCTCCTTGCCCCCCCTCTCTTTTTCGATCACGATCGCGAAACGTCTCGCTGAATGAAACGTGCCGCGCGCGAGGCACGAGATAGTAGATATTCCAAGTCGCGCGATGCGCATCCGCGTGTCCGTTCCTCGCGTATTTGCCTAGAAATCGCGGCGTCGTGCGTGCCTCTCGGGCGCGAGATCTATGCGTGAGATAGAACGCGCGCGGGATCCGATACGCGAAATTCGCTGCCCGGCTCCCACGTCACATCCCGCGAAGTAGTTTACACAGACGGTCGAGGGGCCCGCGTGCTGTACGAAGAAACGTATGCACGACATTCGATCGTCGGCTCTACCTAACGCGGCCCAGTGACCCAAATAAGCCGCGGTTTGCTTATGATCGAAGCGGTTTCCATTTCTCCTCGGGCACCAGTCGTGCCCCTCGGAAGAGGGGTCCACCGGCAGAAAGGCGGGTACCTCTTCTTTCACGCTTCTGTAGGTGTGCGCGCACCTGCATGTACACGCAGCCGTATCCGCAAACATCATCGGCGAAATATCCTTACGTTTATATCCGCTATGCACACACACACACACACACACAGTCTTTTTTTATCTGATGACGCGAGCGCGCGCCCCGCTTATTAGATCGTCGTACGGACGATTAATACATCGGGCGAGCGAGCATTGAGTCGTCACAAGTCGCGGACAATAATTCCATCCGCGAGCAATACGTCCACATCGTTTGTTCGAGGGTTCTGGAGCATGACGGGAAATGTGGCAATCCCGAGAGCGAGAGCGCGCATTCGACGTGGCCCGATCGTTATCAGCGAATCTTTCCTGTCGTACGATCGCGCGGTTACGTCATAATGAAGATCGGTGCGCGATTGCGCAACGAGAAATGTCGAGCGTCGGCGGGGGGAGGGAGCATTGCGTAAGACGCGACGAACGCGACGTATTGTCGTTCGCGATTATCGCCGGCGATATTTAAGCGGGGCGACGACGACGTCCTCGGCGATAGATCCAGGAACGCGCGTAATTCCGCGACCGTGCGACCGCCATAAATAACTCTCCCGCGTGGCTGCGAAGTCAGGGACAGCCGCCGCCGCCGTGCCGGAGGGCCTTAATTATCCGGCGAATTCGGATGCGCGGCGATTACTCACTGTCCAACTGTGCTAAATACCGACATTCTTACAATGTCGGCAGAAGCCGGCCGTGTTCCTCCCGTGGAAGGAGTCGCGTTTTAACGGCCACCCGATAAGTCCGTCCGCCGGCACGGAGGGCCCCATTTTTCTACCCCGGCGTTTTCAACGCTTTCGACGTTAACGGTGCGAGCGAAGCTGCCGTACCTATCGAGAATGAGAGTGAGAGAGAGAGAGAGAGAAACGGAGGTTTCGCCAAATATGTCTTCGGCCAAGCGGTGGCTCGCAAATTCGGAGGGAATCGCGAATTCCCGCGAGCGTGAGATAACTATTACGTTCGCGCGCCGTAAAAACTCCGCGACCTTTTCAGAACCGGTTGCACTTTAAAGCGTCATTTCATGTGCATCAGGTCTCGTCTGCTACTTACCCGACAGCTCATTGAAAAACCGAAACGACCGCCGACGAAAGGCAGCCGACTCGACTGACTCGTTGCGTTCCTCGTTTTATTTGATCGTTTTTAGCTTCGAAAGTAATGTCAGGAAATCGACGGTATTATCGGCCAAAGTACTCCGCTTTTGAGCTAAATACCTTTGAAAGTGCACTTTTTCATCCCCAAAGTGGGATTATCGAAAAAGATAATGTCAGTCCCGAATTATTACAGATGATCACTAGAGATTACCGCACTGAAACGGAAAAGTGTGCCACATTCAAGTAAATATTCGCTGATGAGTATATTGGAGTGATTATTTCACTTGGGGATCAAATGTTACTTGAATATGACACTTTTTCCTTTCAATGTAATATATTCAAATAACATTTACCTAAGATAGTCGTAGCGTAAAATGAGTTTTTAAAAAATTCGTTTTTTGAAAGTTGGCGCTATATATAGATTTAAATACCACATCGAATTATTGGCGCTATTAGAAAACGATTGACCATTCGGAAGCTGAAATATTCGCAACCACAGATAACACTTTCATACGTATTCCTTGAGATTAAGTACTATTTCTAACTCTTATTTTTAATTTCCGTTAAACCGCATTAAAAATTTTAATGAAAAACTACTATGATATTAAGGACCAATATAGAAATATTGTACAAAACTTTCAGAATTATTGACTATTTTGTTTTCGTTGAAATTACAGCCAATTTACAGCCAGGAAATTTACCATTTTTAATAATACACGCGATATGAAACTACTGTTGATTTTTAACTACCTGTCATAGGCGTCTCGTCATAGACGAAGTAGACTCAATTGATGCACCGTGTTCGAGCCACCGTTTCCTCTTAATTGCAGATATTATCGTGGCTCTGCAAGAAAGGCGAGGACATCCTGTCGAAGCACGCACAGCACACGGCGACGAGCTTGGCGTCGGCGCGGCTTCACGAGCGGGAATTCGAGAAGTTTTACTTCACGTCGATGGTGAGTACCGCGTAACGTACGCGCCTGACTGTCCCATAGGCGGTTGCTAATGGAATCGAAAGGAGAGTCCCGGGAGGAGGAATTGAGTCGCTCGCCTAAGAGAAGATTTCACTTTTTTCGCGTCCCATTGAGCCGCCCGTCACGCTTCGACGCGAAAGAAATTCCGTCCCGAGGACTCGAAAGGTGGCTGCAATAAGCGAACCGAGATAATAAAGGATTCCTTTGTAACGGGTGGACTGTTGCAGAGAGAGAGAGAGAGAGAGAGACCTTTGCCAAATGCGTGCGCGTGCTCCTCCTTCCTGTTCTCTTTTCTCATTTATTCGCCGACGAAATGAAGGGGCAGCGCGGAAAGAGTCGTCACAACGGCGAGAAAGAAGGGGGAGGGCGGCCAAATGATTATTTCGCGCGCACCTGTAGCACTTAATATGGTCAGGTCGAAAGTGTCCCTGCGTGATACGCGGAGAACGGCAGGAGGTGAGTGACGATGAAGATATCCTTCGAGGTAACTTTACTCGCGCGCACACACACAGACACATACACGCATACACACGTGCATGTATTCACTCCTGCGCGGAATATCCGCGCATATTAAACCGCGCAACTACCGCGCAGGATCAACGGCGGGGGGATTTTAATCCGTCGCCGCGCTTGGACGGTTTCATTTCTCGCCGCTTAATTATTCGTGGAAGCCAAATACGCTCGGGGAGACGGTGCTCTTTATGAGAGAGAGAGAGAAAGAGACTCCCAGCTCATTCGTTTGCATTAATTATCACTCGTTCCTCGAAGGCGGTTCCGCGTGATTTACGTGCGCCGTCAGCGCGAAGCTGACGCGTGACGTTTGTTTAAAAAATATGATCGGTGTAATTTTCGTCCCTCGAGACTCGTTTTTCAGCACACGTAAGTGTGCGGCCCAGGTGTACTCGTGACGCGTTTCTCGGAAAAGAGGAGAACGCCGTGCATGTTGCGCACTTTACTGAGAATGTTCACGAAAGTTGCCCCCTTCGATTCTTTTTGTCTTTTACTTGAATACGCTCGGACTTGTTAGTCCGATTAAAATGCCCGGTATCAGATCTCGTATTTCAGATTGTCCCCAGTTTATCTGCGGATGCTTCGCAGCCGATGAAATGAGCCGTACAGCATCTGAAAGTGAACTTAAGATGATCTTAAATATAAGATCTATAAATATCGCTCTAAGCGATGAAGTAATTTGTCGCTGCCTCTTTCGAAGTTCATATTCGCTGTTTTCAAATGGATAATTTTTTTTTCATATTCCTCGCAAACGTAATACCGGAAGAATCAGATCACAAGATTCGTTCAAAGCCATTCTGACAGACTCCCGCATTACCCATAGTACTTGGCGAGTAGAAAATAGCTTCAACAGGTCACTGTATTACCAACGGGTCTAATCTCTCTCTCTCTCTCTCTGCCCACTCGGTAACAGGATCCTTTCTCCGTATATCTTCGCACGTGGCATGTCCCTCCTTCATTCACAGCATGTCTTTCCCTCATAGGGACGTTTACTTACGCCTCGAAATCTCTTTTCACACAAACCTCGTGGAGGTTTGAAAACGGACAGATTATTAGAGATAATTTTTAAGTCGGGATCCCCGGACTTTCTGTGATCGGTAAGTCGATCATCTAATCTCATGGCGCCGCCTGCCGGGTTTCCTCCGGGTGTGCTTCCCCGCGATCTTCGTAACCGACCGAGCGCGGCGCGCAAATTGAAACATACTATGCGCTGTAACTAGCAACAGTTATTCCCCCTACGAGGTCTGCTGTCTGTTGTTGAACGGCGGAATCTCACCGGCGCTGTTTAATGGACCGATCCGATCGTGGCCATTAATTTCGAGACGCGGAGCCCGCTTCACTAGGTAGATTCCGCAATTAGAGTCACCTATTACACCTACCCATCTGGCGGAACGGATAATGGATAGTAGTCGATTAACACCGTGAAACGCAAGTGAAACTTGAATAGGTATGTTACTAAGTGCATACCGATGTCCCTTCTTATCAATCGACGCTACGCTAACGTGTCCGCGAATAATCACTTCCGTTCTCTGATAATGAACCGTTTGGCGGGACTCGCGTCGCGGCCTCGACGTTTCTTGACGTTTTCTTGAAGCATCACCCGTTACTTACGCGATTTCTTAAGCATCTTTTCACCTGCCAACGAGAAGGTTATCGTCGAGCTACGATTAAATTGACGNCCCCCCCCCCCCCCCCCCCAATTAGATATTAAGTAGTTATATAAGGAAGAAATTAACTTCAATTTGTCGGCAATTGATATTTTACTAAGTCCAGAAGGGCAATTATCCATATGTGAGAAATATTTGGAAAAAACACTCTTCGCGTAAATTACACTTTTGCGCGGGAATTAGACACGTCGCGAAGTGAAAGTACATGCTCGACGCTTGATAGCAATTATTAATTACGCATTAATATCCGCGAAACGTGAACGCGAGTATCCGAGTAATCGCGACAAAAGAGAGCGCCAGGACGGATAGCCGGCGCGGCGGCGCACACTTTTGAGAGGTTAATTAAACACGATTACGTGACATTCGGCGCGGCAATTAAACGGGAACCGATCGTCAAGTGTTACGCTATCGGCGTTACGCGACGAGTCACAATTTAGCACGGTAATAATACGGTGCGCGACCGGCCCGGCCTCTCGCGTTCGTCGTCGGGAAATTTATTGCGAAAGAAATCGACGTTCCGCGCGGCGTTTTTCCTCTTTGCGAAAGACTAAACTTTCTCCCGGCCGGCAGCGCCGAAGTATTACGCGCGGTTTTCGAGACGCAATAAAGGTCCGTCGATGATCCGGACAGTTGTTACTTAATTAATCAGTTTCACGGCGATATGAAACGTCGGGCGAGCGCGATCTCAGCGAGATATAAAAGCCGGTCGGTCGCTGCGAAACTCTCGGCCGCAGAACGTTAATTAATCACGTTGCACCCACTTCAATTATCCGTTTCATGCGAGAGATGCATTTCGGGCGCGCGTGGGTCATTATCCAAAAACGTACCTGTCCCTCGTGTACCCACCCCGTTTCCTCTTTTTTTTTTTCTCTCTCCTTTTTCACCTCTTTCGCGGCCCAATGACCCCCATTGCGCTACCCACACGCTGTCATAATTGTCACCGATTATTGCCGCGACGGTCGAAAAAGCGTATTATTTGGGTCATCTTGACGGAACTGGAACGGAGTTATTGGCGATTTATTATTGAACGATCCGCGCTTCGATCCCGCACGACGACGAGAGGCGCGGTATATATGGAGCAGCGGAGTAATTACACGACGGTCGCTCCGGCGGAGCGGATCAATCGGAGTCGCCGGGAATTTAATGACGAGAAAAAAAAACTAAAAATCGAGCCCGCGTCTATTTCGGAAGAGTGATATTCGCGCGGTGATATCGTCACCAGCTTCGGTCGATCGACGACACGATCCCGCATCAGTCGGATTTATCTCATGTCTTGCTGAAGGGAATCAGCTCCGCGAAACGATACTCTTTCAAACGTAACTCGGGTATTTTTTTCGTCGACGAATATCGCGTGCATATTCACGATGTGACAGTACCGATGTGCAATGCAGTCGCCGATAAGAACGCGAAGCTTATCGAGAACGGGCGAGTGTGTGAGGTAAGCGGCGAGAAATAGCTCGCACGACCGTTGACGAAATGTCGCTGAGGACGACGCCGGCTATGTACACGGTGGGACGCGAACAAATATCGACGGAGTGTCAAGGTGGGCTGGAAGCACACTCGCGGCAACGTACACGGTCGTTCTCGTAACCCAATTACATAGCGCAACGCCCAGCGGAAGAGGCGAGGAAGTCACGCCAGGAATAAGAACGCGGCATTATGCCGGCGCCCGTAGCCGGCGATCGCGATTCACGTGAAATCACGCGGGGACGATTCTGCTTCTCGGAGAGAAATCCCAATCGGCCTTAGAAACGTCGCCGTTGCTGTCGAGGCGTGCGATTGTTGCGGGTGTGTATCCGCAAGGTCACTCGACATCGATGGGCGCAGCGTGTATCGCGAGGAATTCGGTAGGAATTTCGTATCGATCGATCGTGAAAGTGGCGAAAGTTGGGCAACCGGAATGCCACTTGGCACGGAGGAAAATGGAAATATAGAATTTCATTCGCGAGCGTTTTTTAACGCAAATTTTATGTCGCCGCGGCGAGATCAGTTACGTCGGCAGCAAAATGATTTCTCAAGAATACTAATTGCCATTTCTGCTGGATTATCTTGGTGGATCTACAAATTATTCCCTTTTTTTTTGTAATTATTTTGCCGTAAGAACAAATCGGTAAATGTATGGAAACACTATTTTGTTCGAACAGCAAATTAACTTGTATCAACGACAAATTCACTTACGTCCGTTTCTACCGTCAGTCCGGGTTGAAATCCAATCGATGATTGACTCAACGAAACTGGCCAATTCAATTTGCATTGGCCAATTAGCCGAACCGATCAGTACGATTGGCCAATTCTACGGAGTAAATCGTCGATTAGACTTAAGCCACGACGGTAGAAGCGTACATTAGCGGAATATTTTCTATCTCGGCAATAAAACTGTTTCTGCTCTAATTACGAGTAATTTGCTAATTTGATTACACCGACTAATTTTTACCACTGTCGCAACGAACGTAACGCAGTAGCAACGACGGTTTCACTACAACCGCAAAATTATTCTCCCCCACAGTACAGTAATTTGACAATGGTGCCTGGGCGACTTCCTTTTACGTGTATCTCTCGATATTAATTACGTCGATATCTACGCGTAGGAGGTGCTCGTTGTTGCGACGTTACATCCGGCAGACGTGCCCGGCCGTGGGGCGCGTGTCGCGAATCGTGAATCGGGAAACCGTTTCAAAATCCAATTGCAAAAGCGCGAATCGGCACAAGGCGGTTATGCTCGTTAGCTCGCCGTAGCTCCCTTAGCCGGGACGCAACTTTCCATCATAATCGGCCCGTCACGCGATAAATCAAGGTGAAGAGATGCTGCCACCCGGTATATCTGATGTGCCGCATGTGGTCGAGGCGTCTTTTTCGCAATAATACCTCAGCTATTTCGGAAAACCGTCCGGACTGCGATCCACCGAGCTATTTAATTTGCAATTGACCTATCCCGGTTGACCCCAACCGGGTCAATCCAGAAACGACGCCGTACATCGGATCGCCGGAGCGTTCTGACTTCAGCTTCGTGGCTTCTCTCGAGTTAACGGAAATGCAAAAGTAAACACGCGAGTTTGATCGTGGAAAACCTCAGTGAGAGAGAAGTCCTCATTCCATAATCTGCAAGACGCGATAGTTTCACGCCACCGATATTTCTCGCGATACCTGAGAGAACATGGGGCAATTCAATGTAACGCGTCGTCAATGGCACGCGCTAATAAAAGAAGAAACGCTCCTCAAATTGATAGATTGTAGTTTCACGCTCGCAGAAGCCCGCCTCTAACTCGAAGGAAGACGGAGACTCGCGTTTCGAGCTCGATTCGCTCACTTACGTCCGTTCGGTATCACCGAATTCAATCGGGCTGCCAATTTATCGGGCGCCAAGTAGCACTTACGGGTGCACATGGGTGCCCGTAAGCCCCGATTTCATTACGACAACCCCCTGCGATTTCGCATATCGCCCGTGCGCGGAATTGCCCGCCCGCGCGTGAAAGCGCTCAATCGCGCTCGACCCCACGCACGACACCCACTTAACTCACGATAGATTTATCTCGGGCGAAAGGAAGATGACCCTCCCTTTCTGCCGTCCGGGTGCAACATCTGTTGCACGACAACGCAACCGTCGTTTGATCGATTCGCGACCTCGCCCCCGCGAAAATCGTCCGCAGCGCGCGCGAGCCGCGTCGTATTCGGCCAGTTGCGTAATCGCAATTTACCTCGCGATAAGGACGAACAGCGGGATGTAAAGTCCGCTCGTAAAGTCGCGTAACGACTTGTAAATAGGACGATAAGCTATCCGCGCGGGCTACATTCTTCGTATTCGGCGAAATGGCGAAACTGCTTCGTAACCGCTCGATATTCTTCATTGCTGATTGCGGCCGAAATGCGCATCGGCTGCCGATACGTGCTTGTACTCGCGCGATGTGGTGTGCGTATTCGGCGATTATCTACAACCTCGCGATATTTCCGCGCTCCGTACGCCGCTTGGACACTCTCGCGTACGGCGAATTGCGCGCGACACCGCGCTGTACGACTTGATGATTGCGTACTTCAGCTCACGTTATCTGCCGACGCAGCGCAATTAGTAAGGCGATGGAGGTTCGCACGACCTTCGGAGGGAGCTGTACGACTATTTCGCGCGACCCCGCGAAACCCACAGCAGGACTTAATGTCAGACACGCGTCGTCTTTTTTCGTTACGGACGCGCGTGGCTCGCACGGCACAATGCCGTTGCGACGGCGGCAATGTTGCGTTACGCAATACCCGCGCGCTTTGCACGCTCGCGTTTCGGAGAAGAAACCGTAAAATGCCCCGCCTTCTTAGTATTAACACAACAAGTCACGGCGAATTTAATAAACGCAGGACTCGAGAAAGAAAGAGAGAGAGAGAGAGACCTTGGTGTCGAACCAGGCGTGATTGCGCGCGTAATTACAACTTCGAATGCAAATCGCGCTAATAATATTTTCCATTCCGTTAGCGTAGTATTTGCTCGCACGCGACATTCATTATCGTCTTTCGTTATCGGGACGTTTCATGGATTCTCTATTGTGATATCGATATTCACCGACGGGGGTATTTTTTTCTCTTTTGTAGTGGAAATCCTATCGGGAGGAAATTTATGCGCATGCTTAAGAAACGGTCCCATCGCACCGTGACTGCGCAAATAATGATAATGAACGGTTATGCTCTCTTCGTTGAAATTTAACGATGCATTAACGATTAACGACCGCCGGGAACAATGCCAAATCGCGCGATCCTGCAATGTGTCGATAAAATCTAACGATTGCGACTTAGATTGCAGCCTCGTGATTTATCGTCGGAGTGCCTTTGTTACAGCCAAACTCATTTTACGCTTTTTAAATGAGAAGCTATGATTTTTTTTTAAAACGAGCGTAAATAAATTCATGTACATTTCGAAAACTCAACGAGGATTGCATTCTCCTGATCTCGTCACGTCCTGTCGGTCGTAATTAAATTTACATTTCGTTCGTTAATTTTACAATAAAAAGGCCAATACGAAAACTTGAGGAGGAACGTCACTTCTTTCATTTTCCAAACTAAGAGAGAGACATATACATGCAAAGATCATAATAAATATATATTCATACCTTTTTATTCTCTAATTTAGACAATTTTTACGGACAACCACTGTGCTCATAACAGAGTTTAGTTTAAACAATTTAATACATACTTATTATTGTCTGTTTCTTTTAGTTTAGAAAATAAAAAAAAGATGGTTTATATCGGGACATGCTGTACGAGAAGGCGTTGGGAGCTCTGTTTCGGCCATGTAGAGGCGTTAGAAAATAAGAGAGCGGCGCCCTGAGAATTCAGCCGGCGCCAAGAGTCTGCAGTCCATCGAGCTCATGGCTCTGGCATTCCGGAAGAATTCCCGCGTTCGACGTGTCATTCCGTACGCACGGGACACGTTCGTTACGCACACAGACTCGCTGACAAACGGAAGAGAAAGAGAGAGAGAGAGAGAAAGAGACGGTTAAACAGACGGGAGTAGGTGTGACATCCGGCGAAGGTCGTCCTAGGGCCGTTTCTCGAGAGAGGCGTCTCTCACCTCCTCCCGCGGTGAATTATGAGGCGGCGTTAGGTGGGTTTCGCTCCACTTCGAGCCATCGATTAACCCACATAACTCCCGAGGTGCACCACGTCTCATTATCTTCTTTGCTTTTTTTTTTCTCTTCTTCTATTTCTTCTTCCCGTTGCACCTACGCGCGTAATCAGCTATGCGTAACGCGCTTTCTCCGTCTCTATCACACCTTCCCAGACGAGAACTTAGGCGGCGACGGGCGTGAACCCGCATGCTGTTCTCACACACCCATTCGCCATACACGCGCGCATATGCGTACTCGGAGAATGGTAGCCACGTGTCGTTGCAACCGCACATTAATCAAGCGCATACACCTCGACATAGTTTCAGGAGATCCCGTTCGTCAAACGCTCCTTCGCGCCGCGGACAAATTCGTCTTAGCTTGGCTCAACGGCCGACCGATGTTTGGCGTACACGGATCCCGTAAGCTTATTCTTAAAGCTCGAACATACGTGAGATGAATGAAAGATGTCCCGTGAAATCTCGTCATTCACCGTTATAACGTAGCGAAATTGAGATAAAAAGAGAGAAACACGCGTTTAAACTTAATAACGCATATCGCTCGGGAACGTATCATTAAGTAGTTGCTGCGAAATTGCGTGGTCGCGCGAGATATTGAGTAAATATCTGTAGCAAGGCATTGCGAAGACGCGAATCGCAAGATCAGCGTCTCCTTCATCGATTTATTTACATATTTCTTTATAGGGGAAGTCTTTTCGGCACGATGCTTTTAAGAGAAACAAATTATATATGTACTATTAATTATATATATAGAGACGAAAAAAATTATATATATATACATAGAAAAAATGCTGTTGAATCGATAGAATTTCCAACAGCACGCGTGATTAAAGCGGGTCTTCTTGCTTCAATGGCGATATCATTGAAACTATTGAACCGAACGTTGAACTAATACTTTAATTGTCGAAACAATACATAGCAATTTTAATGATATTTGGAAATTTTGTCGATTCAATCGAATTTTCTTCCGTATATAGAAAATAGGGAAATGTATACATACATGAAAAAGAAAAGAAAAACGTTGCCCCTAAGTGAATCGTAATCGGTTTATCCAGTCTTTAAATACGCACAGCCACGTACGAAGTGATTATTTTCGGATCGGCGCGACTTAGGCGCGTTTGGGCGTTGTGCTATAAATAAATCACGGATCCACCGCGGCTCGATATTTTCTCGTCGACGGTTACGGTACACCACTCGAGGTCGATCTATTGCCGGTTCGGGAATCTCGAACTTAGACGGCCATGGGCCACGGTACGTACGTGCTCTTCATGAAAATCAAAGTGGGTGACCCGCCACTCTCGTATCACGCAACGTACGTGCATATACGCGCGGCCGAACGTGCGCTACCTGTATCGCGTAGGAATGAGTGGAAAATGTAACTGTACCCTCGGATCCTCCTTACGCGACGTTATTATTCATGAATCGTCATAAGCCGGATTATCCCGCGATCCTCCGCAGCAACGCGAACGTCGATCCCCGACGGTCGCCGATTCTCCGGTAGAGAACTGTGTCGTCGTCCGAATAAATTTAACACGAATGAATGTATAGGAGCTGAATATATTTCAAATTCAACGTTTGGCAAATGAATATAGCTTCGAAGGCTCGGGAAAAATTCGTTTTCCCCATTTTTCCGCGGATTTCTTCGGTTTCTGTCCGCAGGATAGAAAGATTCGCATAGAAAAATTCACGTGTATTCGGTTAAAACTTGCCGTATTTACTTTATTTTTCGTAAAGAAGATAAGAAACCGAAAAAATCCGCGGATAATTGGAACAAACCAATTTTTTTGTTCAAGCTTTCGAAACTATATATAGTTGAATTTCAAGCTGGAATCGAAGGATTTTTTCACTTCAACCTTCAACGGACGATTCCATCGCTTTTGCATTTGAATCCTTCTTACAGCTGTGGGCCTATTTTTACTAAAAGTAGGAATCCCACTTTAATATATAAACTCACAATATACTTTTTGTGTTAGCACAAATAAAACTTTATTTTTTATCATTAACCGCTTATATGTGTCTCTGACAACCGTTGTTTATTATTTTTTTTTCTTCTTTTTTTTTTATCGCACGGCCTTCTCGTAGGCAAGCGGCTATGTTAGTCGATAACCTAGGACGCCTGTATTGGCAATGGAACAGTATTGACAATG